>NW_004798049.1:209241-262079 GCF_000002075.1 Aplysia californica | reverse complement strand
CTCCTCCTCCTCCTCCTCCTCCTCCTATGAGCACTCCATACCCGCAGTGAGAAGACGGTCAAAGGCGTGAGACCGAAACCGGGAATTCCCGTAAATCTACTTAATGTATAACCAACTGAACACAAAATATCCTTTGGCGCAGTCGGCACTCCGCAGTGAATATACGATGTCGAAGCAAATGATGGCGATCGCTCCAAAAGGACTGAATTTAACTTAAAATGGGCTTTCTTCTTACACATTTTATCTTAATGAAAATACAATAGTGCAACACTACGTTTCAAGTTACGGGTACTGACAAAGTTTCATATTTTGTAATTCGGTAGTTTCTGAGAATATACTGTTCGCAAAATTTGGCCTTAGCTCCATTAGTAGTAAGATAATGATCACCACAACTATGGTTGTCATCATCATCATTATTATCTTTGTTATTATTATTTTTATTATCATATATCATGGTTGTCCTTCTCATCATTGCTATTATAGTTACTATTATTGTTTCTATTATTCAATAATATTTTTTTTTTGCTAATTGATTGTTAGTTTTTATTATTATCATAATAAATGTCGAGAGGTTGATGACAGTACCAGTGGGTGGTTGATGGGTGCTCCTTCTTTTCTATCAAACATGTATCGTCTTTATCTCTCCTTCTTCTTTTTTGTGTTTGTTACTCTCTTGTAACACATAACCTGTTTGTGTTGGAAGTGTCATAAAACTCTTATTATACTAAAGCCGGCTGTACAGATGTTGTAAAAGTTGGTACCTTTAGTGTTGCTTTCTCTTTGTGCAGTTTGTTGCATCGTCACGCAGATGTTTAATGGTGTCTCTAGTAGGTCCAACATCGCCTCTTTTCCTCTCTTACTCCCATCTATCTGGGCACAAAATGATTGTTACTGTGTCAATATCCTAATCTTTGCTCAGATCATCTCATTATTTCAGCGAGTTGTTGGTGAGTGCTCTAGTGAGGTTTGCTTCTTCTTTGCCATCCAGCATCTATTATCCATATGTCCCTCCTCCTTCTTTTAGTTCTATCTTACTCATGACATCTCTTTAGCACTTGAGTGATTTATTTGTGTCGCAAGTGCCATAAATTTCTTATCAGACTGAACTCACCATTTAACATTTGCTCTATATTGTTTTCATATATATATTGGACCCACTTCACCCAGGTGGGAATGGGTACCCGGCTATAGACAGCGAAAGATCTTGTCAGTTTGTTAGTGTTTGAGCGCTTAGTCAGCTGCTTGCACTGTATGCTTCCCGGGAAGCTGAGAATGTTTCGGAGTGTTCTATGGTCTGCTGGGGTAATAATATAGTGTAAAGCGCATAGAGCCTGCTGTTGAGCGGGGATATGCGCATACAAATGCTATCTATTATATTATTATTATTATTATTTTTCAGGTTTTTGCAAAATAACAAGATCTCCTACATACACCCCAACGCTTTCAGAAATCTGTATAAACTTCGGACACTGTAAGTAGAAGGATTCAATTCAATATTATCTAAGCATTATGATATACAAATAAATAATTGTAGTTTAGAGTACTGCACAAAGATGTCTACTGGGATGCAGGCCTACATGCTTGTCATGTCGCAGCACACAAGTTAAGAGGAAGTGTATGTCTGATTATTTTCAACAAAAACGCAACTATTTTAGTGTCCATTGCTTATGTCAAAGTGCACCTCGTCGCCCCTGAATTATTTCGTCCAAAGTGCCCTTTATTCTTTAAGTACACTTTAGATAACATAGTTCTGAGACGACGATCTAAACATGTACTTGGTTGAAACACAGTTGGAGTAGGTATCCTTCTTGGAAACAGAATGTCATGACACATTAGATGTAGTCTTTTTGTGACTGCATACTTGTTGTTTTGAATTCAACTATTTTCTCGAGAGGGAATGAGTAAAAGACAAATAACACAGATATTGAAAGAGGCCATAAATGAAAAGAGTAAAGTAAGAAAAGAAAACTATTACCAATCTACAATAGAACATAAGCAAACTAATGCGGCAAATATTCCTGTTTTGTATCAATGTGTAACTTTCATTTCAGAAAGAATTTTTTTCAGAGATACCTACTTTTGGAATGATCTGTTTATGTATTGAAAATAAAATGATAAAAATACTGTACTGTCTTCTTTACAGAGTTACAAGTTGAAACATTTGTGAAAAGGGTTTCTTGTAGCACTGATTTATGTTTGTCAATGACATTTATTGTGTACTGTAAGTGAATGCATTAAAAACTTATTATTTTTGTTTCCACAGAATTTTAGAAAATAATCAACTGACCTCACTGGGTGATGGACTGACATATCAACACCTTCCATCTCTGCAACGCCTGTGAGTTTTCTTTAGAATAATTTATCCCCTTCATTTTCCCATTTTGTGGGTGGTTGGCGGGTGCTCTGGTGTGGTTTGCTCCTTCTTTCCTATCAAACATTTATCGTCCTTATCTCCCCTTTTCTTTTTTATGTTTGTTACTCTCCTGTAACACCTCTAATCTTCTGGCGCCCATATGACCTTATGCAGTTGCGAGCTTCGTAAAAACCTCTACAAAACAAAGTTTCCCATTTTGGGGACAAGTAGTGTTCTAACATGCAGGATACCTGCATTGGTGATCTAGTAGTTAAGCTCGCAACTGAAAGGTCATGGGTTTACCCCCTGTGGGTCGGGGGTACATAAATAGACCCACTACCCCGTCTGTAGGAGGTGTAACCACTCTAATGACGAAGTGTCGCACACGGACCCCAACCCTCTGGAATCCGGATGCAACACCTACTTTGGTGTATCTTCCTCTTTTACTTCCTTCTTTCTTACTTCTTCTATCTCTTCTTCCACCGCCGACCTCATGCAGAGCAAAATTAGAGGTCACTCATCCCATGGGCGCCTTGTTGACCTTGAGGAGCGACCCTTGCGGAGGGAAACCGAGTACCTGGCAGTTGAGGTGAGATCAATCTGCGGTCCCTTGTTGGGCTCGATGGCGGGAGGGGATCCCTGGAGCTGAACCATCCTCAAATTTCTTATGGATTCCAAAAATACCATCGACCCTGCCCCAGCTCTCAATGCATGTAAAAAGTCTCGGCTCGCGGAAGCGGTTGTAGCCGCCGATCCGAACAAACCCAAAAACAAAAGGACCTTTACCGTTGCTCCTACCCTCCCTTTTCCCAGGGAGTATCTGCGGCAGCCGTACGTGGCCATCTCTAGTCCAAAAGACGCACAGAGAAAGATTACCGATCTGAACCTCTTTAAGACAGGAGATGCACTACAGAAAGTTCAGGGATACATCTCCACATGTGTACAGAAGCTTTCCAGTGGTTCTCTCCTTGTCAAGTGTGCAACTGGGGACGAGGTGACCAAACTCCTGGATACCACGACCTTCGGCGGTATTCCATGTAAGTCCGAGTGTTACCATAAGTTTAACGGCTCGAAGGGCGTCGTCCGCAGTCATGAGCTGAAAGGCTGCTCCATGGAAGAAATTGTGGAGAACTGTGAGGGAGTGGTCGAAGCCCGTCAGGATTATTCTGCTGCGGGGGAGACCACTATTGACACAAGCACGATCGTACTCACTTTTTTTTTAGTTGTGTCTCCCTCCAGCCACCGTCCGGGCATCATATTAGCTACTTGACGTGCGACCCTGTTTGCTGAACCCTCTGCACTGTTTCAAGTGTCAGAAGTTCAGCCATAGTATGTCGAGATGCCAACATGCAGCCGTGTGTACTTGTTGTGGCAAGACCGGGCACCATGAAAAGGAATGCAAGGCTAGTCCTTCCTGCCCCAATTGCCATGGCCAGCACACAGCGCTCAGAAAGGAGTGCCCGACTTGGCTCCAAGAACGCGCCATCCAAGAGTACAAGGTGCAAGAAAGCTGCTCATTCTAGGAGCCCTGAAAGACTGTCTGCCCGCCAATTATGACCCCAGTCATTGGCCGGTCATACTCAAAGGCAGTCGGGGTGGCCACGTGGTCGATCAGTACCTCTACTGCCGACCTCCCAAAGCACGCAGTCAACAGGCATGTTTCTGTGCTGAAGACAAAAAAGCTCCCTTCTATCCCAATGGTGCCCTCCTTTGAGGTGCCACTTTCTAACCGCTTTGGGGTTCAAGGGTAGAATGGAGTGGACTCTCCCTCCGCCCTCTCTTCTTCCCCTCCCTCCTCTTCTATCCCTTCTTTTTCTTCTTTTTCCTCCCCATGCCCCACCCCCTTGATGGAGTGTGAGGTGTCCTGTTCCCCCTTGTGGCCTGTATACAGGAAACAAAGTTCACCCCGGCTTCAACCATAGACTTAAAAGGGTTTACTATGTATCATCACATTCGCACGGAGAACCAGATTGCTTCAGGTGGAACCACCATCTACACCGACAACAACACACTTCACAGACAAGTACTTCTTAAGACGACCCTCCAGGCTATTGCTGTACGGGTCACCCAGCACAGACCAATCACGATCTCCTCAGTTTATATCCCACCAAATTACCCCCTCAAAATAACCCAACTAAATAACTTAAAGCTCCAGCTCCCAAAACCTTTTATTTTGCTAGGTGACTTTAATGCCCACAGCCCCCTTTGGGGAGACAAACCTTCAGACCAGAAAGGAAAAATAATAGATTTTTTATTCCAAAATAACATCTGCCTCTTAAATGATAGGTCCCCCTCTTACAGAAACAGATCCACTTTTGGCACTTCATCACTTGACCTCACCTTTTGTACCCTTGACCTAGTCCCAGATCTTGAGTGGTCTGTGCTGGATGACCATACGGACCATTTCCCAGGTCTTCTTAAAAACAATAGCCTCTAAAACGACCCGATCCCAGAACGCTTCAACTTCAAAAAAGCACACTGGGACGGGTTTGCCACTGAATGTTCCCAGATTCTGAATCCCACTTTCGACCTCAACTACAACAAATTCCAGGAAACACTTCTAGAAATATGCCACAAACACATACCAAAAACATCCCCAAAACCCCGGAAGAACAAAATCTGGTTCTCTGTCGAATGTGATGATGGAGTAAAGAAAAAGAAGGCAGCGTATCGAAGAGCCGTATAAGACGACAACACCACCTCAAAAAATAAAATATTAACTACAGAAAAGCTCAAGCTGAGGCACTTAGATGCCTCAGTGAGAGCAAAAGACAATCATTCAGAAAATACATCTCCAAAATCAGCAGCCAGACACCACTCAACCAAGTTTTTAAAATCGCAAAAAAAAATTTGGGTAGACCCACAGGCACCATTCGGCACGTCTAGAGGCCGGATGGAACCACAGCTGAAACACAGGTAGAAATCGCAAACACAATAGCTACATCTCTCTCCAAAAACTCATCCAAAGCAAATACAACACCACCTTCCAAAACATCAAAACTAACAGAGAGCAACAACACCTGAACTTCCACTCAAACAACACTGAAACCTACAATGCAGACTTCACATTAGACGAACTAACATCGTGCATCTCGGACCTGGGCAATACAGCTCCGGGTTCGGATGACATCCACAACCATATCATTAGACATTTACCCACAGAAACACTTACACTCCTACTAGACATATACAACGACATGTGGCTGTCGCACTCCTTTCCGGAGTCTTGGCGTCTCGCCACTGTCATTCCAATAGTTAGCATGGCTACCTAGCCATGACGTGGGCATCCGAGGAAACGAGCAAGTGGACCTCCTGGCCAAAGAATCATTGTTCCTTCTGTTGGGATCAGCGACGAACACTCTCCCACAGACTGACTTTAAAAATAAAGTAAAAAACTACACCTCCTGTCAGCGGGAGACTCATTGGAAAAAGCAAGTAAACAACAAACTTCACAACAGTAAGCCCAAACTGGGACCGTGAAATCTGTCGGGCCTCTCCAGAAGAGATGAAGTCATTTTTACTCGATTACGCATCGGACACGCATCCTTGACACATACATACCTCCTTCAGGGAGATGAGAAGCCGTTCTGTGTCGGATGCGACACAGATTTTACCATTAGACACATTTTAGCAGAATGTCTAAACTTTGGAGAGACCCGAAGGAGATATTTTAGATGAAAAAAACCGCAAAATCTGTTTTACGTCATTGATCCCAACAGAGTCCTTGATTTTATAAAGGCCATTGGCCTGTATGGAAAATTGTGAATAAAATTTTTGTTATGCTATTTAAAAAGTTATTTAAATAAAAATTTTATTTACACCAAGTTTTTAGCATTTAAGCATTTTGGTAAATGTGTTAACCAGAATCGGGCTGTCCTGTGAATTGTTGCGAATAGAACCCACTTATTTTCGCGCTCATATGACCATATGCAGTTGCGAGCGCTTTGAAGCTCTTACTACAACAAAACAAACAGGGTCATGGATTCAAACCTCATCAGGAGCCCAATGTTGTGCCTTTCATAGCACGAATTTTCCTCACTTCACCCACATGAGAATGGGTACTTTGCTTTAAAACAGTGAAAGATCTTGTCAGTTTGTTAGTGTTTGGATTCTTGTTCAGCTGCCTGCACAATACACTTCCAGAGAAGCCAAGAATATTTCTAAGTCTCACAGGGTCTGCTGGGATAAAAGACGCATGTAGGCCCTTATAGATTGAAAAACACTTGGAGCTTGCTGTTGAGCGGGGAAATACGCCATTAAAATACTGTTTATGTATTTATTGTTATTATTTTTACTAATATTATTATTACTAAAATTATTATTATTGTCATTGTTGTTATTATTATTAGTATTATTATTATTATTATTATTAGTATTATTATTATTATTATTATTATTATTATTATAATACTTTCTTATGTTATATATTTTCATTGTCACAATGTGTTTGTTATTATTGTAATAATATGTGAAAATTTCTCCTCTTTTCCTTTGTTCTTATTCCAGGAGTTTTCAAAGAAATTATATAACAACTGTGAACAAGTACTCCTTCATAACTTCATTTTCCACTGCCTCGACCTCAGTGGATTTGTGAGTATCTTGTCTTTTCAAAAGTTTACAAATGATTTATGTAGTTTTGCAGTTTTATGAAGTATTTAAGGTCCCATTACCCCCCCCCCCCCCCCCCCCCCGGTCAGGGGCGGTGCTACTGACTGAAGTGTCTTTAGGTCATTCCCAAAGGGGGGACATTAACATGTTCTTATGCACAATAGAACTGAAAATGGGCTGATTCACCAATGTCATGCTCATACTGTGCCTGAACTGCAACAGGGAACTGCTGCTTTTTCTTTCCTAATCCTTACTATCGTCATTTTTCATTTACTTCTTTTGTACGTTTGTCACACTCTTGTGATCCGCTATTTTCAGGGTGCCTTGATAGTCGAAGCAAAATTTGTGCTGTTGAAGCTAGAGAGGTGAGAAGAGTAAGTCTAATTCCCTGTATGGACTTCTCTGTTGACATCCACCCCTTGGCGCTCATATGACCTTACGCAGTTGCGAACGCTGTAAGAACTCTACTAAAACTAAACTTAAAAAAGTCCCATTCAGTTTGTGTGAAAATAAAACGATGGTCATAAGATTGGTTGAAAAAATGTAAAGAAAGCGAGATAGGAATAAAAGCACTGGTTTTTAGGGAGTCTCCACTTTGTATTCGCCTTGGAACTTCTTGTCTCATGAACAAACTATTATTAGCAGAGTTGCTGTTTCTATCTACCCCAAGTAAGCTCAAGGGAGGGAGTCAGCAGGACTTTAAAATAGTTTTCTGGTCTTATTGTTTGTACAGTCGGGACATCAGAATCACAACATCTAGATCTAGACAGACTTTGAAAGCAACAGGAGCCAGACACGACTGTAGCGGTGGACGTATGCTTTATTACTGAAAATTCTCTTCTCTAAATTCTATGACGATTGTTGCTAAGACAACAATTACGTAACCATTTACTCGGCTTGATTACGAGTTGCCAGTGATTACCTGTAGCCAGGTTTCCTAATTACTAAGGCAATAGAGATGGTTTGCCTAATGGTAATGGACATTACTTTGTCCTACCAATGAGAGGTAATATAAAGTTATGCTGTTGTCGGGGTGCCTTTCATCAGGGGAGGATGAGGGAAAGGGGGGGAGGGGGGGGGGAATTTTTCTTGAATATCTTTGTCTTTGTGCTGGGACATTGTTATCCCTCTCAGCTGAGGTTGGCCCTGACAGACAAGGTTGAAGCCCGCCTTCTAAGTGATCTAAATAGTGTCGATGAGGGCATTAACCCTTCGCCATCATATTTTGGAGAAAATCCAAAGAAACTGGGCGGTAAACATCGCCAATCGGCGAGATGATGCACCAAAGTGTTAAAAAAAACCACCTTCATTTAAAAGAAAAACAAGATTGATTAATTATGAAAAGACACACAGTGTGTGGTTTAAAGGTTATAGGCTCTTTAGTTCCGTGTGTAAAGACATAGGTTTGATTCCCATTCTAGGATGCTATTTTATCGAATATCTTTGTCTTTCTGGTGGGGTGCAGTTTCCCATTCAGTCTGGGATGAAGCAGCCTGCCTTGTAGAAGGTTTCGTTTGTGTCAATGAGAGTTTAAAATCACTTCTTAAAGCAATCGTGCAAAATATGGACAAGAATTGGGAGGCAGCACGGCGAAATCAGGTGCTCGTCAGACTAATGAAATCGTCAGAATAATGAAAGTCAAGAAACTGGCATTTATTTGCAGGTTTGGGAATTTTAATTAAATCTTTGCTTTCGGCTCAACACCTTTCATACCCATTAAAGGACACTTTTCTGTGTTAATTTTACTGAAAAACATTGATTAAAGGCATAAAATATGTAAATTTTCAGTTTCCACACTCTCAAGCTAAGGAAATAACTCAACTTTGGCAGCCATTTTCTCGCTAATTTTGCCTCTGAATCCTGGCACATTGAAATTTACGAAAAGATAATAGTTATTGTATTCACAGCACCTCTTAAGGGGGTGATAGTGTAAAGCACTTTCTTTTCTATTTGGAAATAGTAAAGTCCTCAAAAGCACGCAGGAGGTTGCAGGGCTGGAAGGTCCTACTTTTGTTCTTTCCCAATTATGGTTACTGTCTGACCTGCTGTTGACCTACACTAAATGACTGTTCTTGTGTCGATGTGATTCTTTTTTACTTATACAAACAAACTCAAAGACATAGATTAAAGTGGTGAAAAACAAATTTACTTTTTTTTTAAATCTCTCAAAATTCACCGTTGAAAAGTTAATTTCTCAGTCTGTGTCTAATGTGTCTGTATTTTCATTGTTTTTGTCTGCCGCTTTTTAAAATCTCTCAAAATCCATAGCTGAAAAGTCAATATCTAACTCTGTGTCTAATGTGTCTTTATTTTCATGGTTCATCTCTGCAGTAAATTCAACTCCAATGCTATAAACTGTGACTGTAACATCAAAGGTTTGGCAGCCTGGAAAACTGTGGCAGAACAATCTGGAACAAACATCAACATTCAAGAGCTACGTTGTCAAAATGATCCACAGAATAGACTGTATTCAAATGTTGATAATACAGTGTTTGGCAATTGCCAAGGTAAGTATTGAACAAAAGTGATTACTAATAGTGTAACAGGCTGCTCATGCTGTCTTCAATGTGATGTTAGATTGACAACGTTGACTTAAAGCATAAACTAATGGGTTCAACTCTTTAATTCTGGTGCGCCACTTTGGTGGCGTTTTTGGCTCCGCCTTTCAGCAGATCGCCACTTAAGTGGCATTTTTTGGGTGGGTACAGATTTCAAGCCCAATGTCTACACTTTGTCCTATGCTACTTTCACTACCTAATTTTACCCATATTATGATTCTCTGCCCATTTACAAATAGTTTGAGTGCTCACACAAACAAGCCAATCAATATTTCACACAATTGTAGCTGGTTTGAGGTAACACCCTTCTCTCCTTGGTGTGTAAAATTGTAGAATCTCTTGTGTAATGGAAGATTTAATCAATCTTGGACTTCCGATGCAAAACATCTGTGAATAGTCTTTATGCAACTTTGAATTTTAATTCATTCAACTTTTTAAAGTATGAAGATGTTGCTTGCAAAAAGCACTCAAAATTATCCTTATTAACCCTATCCGTAGGTCGTGTTTTGCTATCATATCCATATATGACATGGGGAACTCTGTGCCACCACTTTCCAAAGAGGAAATTCACTCGTTAATCCGATCCGTACGCTTGCATAGCAGTCTGACAAACTGATTTTCTGAGAAATACTGAAAGTTTCAAAGAGATATCTTTGTACTAGAAGCATTGTAAAATGTGAAGAATACAACCCCGGGGGTACAAAAGGACCCCAGAGCGTATGGATAGGGTTAATAAAGCTGACTCTTTCCAGACATAGAACCCAATGTCTTAACATGATTAAGTTACAAAATCTTATCTTTAAGCATTGCACACAAAAGCTTACATACCTTTTCCAGTCTTTCTGCTTTGGGATATGAAGCCAGAAACATATATAGTAGTACCACTTATGTTTTTAGTTCTGTGTGATAAAATGTGCTGTTTTGTTTTGTCTTGTTTTGTTGTCATCAGCTTGTGGCCAGTCAAAAGTAGGCCTAAAATCCTACGTACTGAGCTGACCATTTCATATTTTACTGGACTACTTAAGAATAATTGCCTTCGTTCCAAATACAGGAGAATGTTTTGTTTCTTTTCTCTGCATCTCTTTTATTAAAAAGTTCAATTTTTTTACATTAAAAAAATATATTGTTTGAACGGTTGCAATTCAAGATACAAAGTTTCCTTATTTTGTTCACTTATTGAGTATTGGCATATTTTGTGTCAACATTTAAAATGATGAATATTTCAGAAATGCCAGATAATGAATTGTTTACAGTTATTTTCATTGAGGACCTTTATTTCATTTTTTAAACGTTTTTTGTCACTGATTGATTAATGTTGACAATCACTGTCTGAAGCTCGGTAATAGTTAGTATTGGTACATTTAAGTGGATGGATGGTTAATCTGTTCCCAGTTTTTGCTATGTTGGCTTTCTTAAGTTTTTGTGCTTCTGCTTTTGGTATTGGAAGTTGAAGTGAAAAGTTGTTCGTTGGCGGATGCTCTGGTGTGGTTTGCTCCCTCTTTCCTATAAACACCTCTTATCTCTCCTCCTATTCTTTGTATGCTACTCTCTAGCAACACCTCTAATTTTTGGCACTTGTATGACCTTTTTTTGTTGCAAGTGCTGTAAAAACAAATTCTAAAACTAAGATTTTTATATTGGATGTTGAAATGAAATATTTGTTTTAGGCATTCTTTTTGTTTTTGCTCAATAAATTATGTTGTTAACCATGACTTATTCTGTGGCTTGGAACTGTTTTCACAAGATGATTCTAGTGAAGACCAAGCAGTGAAAAGTGAGGAGAGTGATGAAGGTTTTGACGACGAGGTTGAAATCTATAATGGTGGTCCACGAGGCAAAAACAAAAGCAAGAATGAAAACAAGAGAACTATAAAGAGTAAAGGAAGGAAAAATCGTGTTATAGGTAGAATTGTCAGAGCTCAGAGTTTTGGTAACTTTACCAGGATGGAAAAAAATGAACAAGTAAGAGAGCAGAAAGTAGCTCAAAATGGAAGAACCAAAAGAAAGAAGAAAAATAGAGATAGAAAGAAGGACGTAGACATGGATTCACAAGAAGAGAGCAGCGAGGAGCACAGCAGTGAAGAGGAGAGCAGTGAAGAGGAGACTGGTAAGGACTTTCGTGGATGCTTTTCCTTCTTGCGATGGAATGAGCTTCCCTCTAAGCCGACTTACGATTTGCACGAGGCATGCTGCATTACTGCTTGTAGTTGTTATATATTGGGGCAGGTTATAGCATGAGGACAGCCCACATCCCACAACGGCGGTTTAGTTCAAGAAACTGGAACTCTTCTACTTTTAAAAAATACTCACCTCTTCAGATTTGCGATACAGATGGATACCTTGATATTACCTAGTTCTCTCTGCTCAGTACCTAGTTTTGAGAAATTTGACGTAAACTATTTTGAGTTTCACAAATATGTCAAGCTTTTTCAAATGCAATTTTTGAATATCTTGATGACGACTCAAAATAATCTGACGATTTTGATAGAGCAGACATAGCTTCTCATTTCTGACCTCATGGTTTTAGTAGGCCCCATCTCAAAATGGCCAAAAATGCCAGATACCTCTTTGTAATTCTGAGGTAGCGAGATGCTATACCTCTCTGTCCTATGAGTTATCTTTGTATAAACCACTGACGTAAGGGATACCAAAACTTTTGTCTACTTTCTTTGTAACAAAAAGACAAAAGTGATACACTTTCACTCTCCTGTACAATATAAAAAATGTTGTGGCTTTCTGGCTTCTTGAACTGGACTGTCAAAGTATTCCTGTAAGGAGATTTGTTTGAATCTTTGAATCTGAGCACAACTGTTGTCCTCGTTGTAATGATGATTTTATTCATTATCCTTGAACTTTGCATTGTGAGTCCTGGATTTTTGGCGAAAATCCAGGAATATTTAATTTTGCATTTGGTGCTTGAGAAGACTTTTGGCTCCACAACTCCCCCTTTTAGTCAAAGCACAATAAGTTCAAATGTCTTCATGAAATGTAACAGTGACATACATATTTTGTGATTTTTTGAGAATTGTGCTTCTAAAGTATTGAACCTTTTCTATTATCCCTTTTTGTCTTGCACGTTCTTGTTTTTACTAATGCCCCACGCTTTTAGGATTTGGACTTTAGTGTAGGACCATAGACAGTACGCTTGTTCCCTACACAATCTTTTTTCCACAGAGGTCACTTGTGACTAATATAAGTAATATCAGAAATGATAAATGCATCATCTTTTAAGCTTCTTTTTTTCTGTTTATGTATCCGGTACATCATTATATATAATGATTTGGAAAAAGCATTATGTAATATGCAAGAGCTCAACAAGATTTTTATTTTGCTTTCTAACACTAGAGGTCACCTTGCACATTATTGGATGAAAGCTTTTATTCATGGGTTGTTTTTTGTATTTATATATATATATATATATATGTGAGTTGAGGAGTGAGTGATTGGTGGGTGCTCTGGTGTGGTTTGCTCCTTCTTTCCTTTCAAACATCTATCATCATTATCTCTCCACTTTCTTTTTTTTTGTGTGTGTCTCTCTGTTATTGTTGTGTGTCTATCACAAATTCACTGTGATTGCGACATCATGCAACCTCGATGTTTGCAAGTTATACAATATAATGTGTACACTGTTGTGAGCATTCCGAGAATGCCACTGCATGGTAGGTTCTGCTTCTTTTCCCTCTCTTTCCCTTTTTCATCTCTTTCTGGCTATCTTGCTCTCTCTTCTTAACAATCTTGCAGTTTTTGTTGTTGTTGTTTTGTTTTGTTTTTGGTGGGGTTGTTGTTGTTTTTTTTGGGGGGTGGATTTCCTCATGTATCACAGTTATCCTGTTGATGCGCTTCCCTTTACTCAAACTGAACTGAGCTAAGGTGTCCCTTGTCTTGTGGACTTGTGGTGCTGACAGATGTTACTGACCCCCCCCCCCCTTCCCACCCTCCTGCTCCCTCCCCCCATTCCCTGCATGATAGATACTTAACAGGTTGCTCCTTATTATGTCCTGTTACAAGTACAAGTAAGATGAGGGACACTTTCATGTCTTGTAAAACAACTGTCTTGACACTTGATCAGTGCCAATAGGTTGGTGTGTAAAGTAATGTAAGAATAGAAAGTCACTGTATGCAAGTAGGAGGGGCACCTCATGTTGCAAACACTGCCACACAGAATTTGGAGAGTGCCTCTGTAGTGGGTTTTTTTCTTTTTCCTTTTTCTTTTTTCTATCTGTCTGTCTTTCTGTCTTGCTTTTGCCCTGCATTAAAAAATCGGTCCATATTGATATGCACTTCTTTACTCAAGTATATTTTAAAATGTCCTGCACTATAAAGGAATTACCGCAGTGTCTATGATGTTAATGGTTTGGCTCTTCTTTCTAACAATCAAGAGACTTGAGCCTGATTCTTACATAGGGAATTTTGTCATGTGTGTTTACCAACATCTTTTTGCAGGGGTGCTGCATCCCTCTCTGCACAGGTTGATCCTAACAGGCTGGATTGAAACAGATCAACTCTTAAGTAAAAACAGATCAACTCTTAAGTAAAAACAGATCAACTCTTAAGTAAAAACAGATAAACTCTTAAGTAAAAACAGATCAACTCTTAAGTAAAAACAGATCAACTCTTAAGTAAAAACAGATCAACTCTTAAGTAATCGTAATCGTGTTGAGAGGGTTGCTCAATATTTACAATCTTTCTACTTACTTTTACTTTTTTGTTGCTTGTTGCCGCTAAACATGGAGAGGAGATGCAGTTTTTTATGCTACAAGAAAAAAGGAAGGAGAAAATAATCAGTGTATTAGTAGAAATTAATTCACCGTGCCTTGTAGGGCAGTAAATATGCTCAAAAATAACAGTAAAGCAGCTACGAACAATATTCTTCTTTTGTATTGCTCCTCATTTCAAATGGTTGCTTTACCTGTTCTGTAATTTTCAAAAAGACCATTCCTGTTATCAATGTTGGTGGGGTGTCTTTAACAAAATATCTTGTTCTCTCTCTTGACCTCTAATATGCATGACTTTTAGTTATCTTGTTCAATATGTCAACACTAGTTTCTTTTAAATTTTGAAGTTTTTGATTGCTTTGTTTAGCTACTAACTCTGTTTTTTAAAGAATATATGGCTTTTTTTGTAATAAGAGGAGGGGCTCTTCAAAAAAAGAATTTCGACATGAAATGTCTTTTGTTTTTAAATTATATAAAATTTGTATCAAGGCTTTTTTGTTTGGATTTTACTTGTCATGATTTTTTTAAACGCTATTTTCATATTGTTCAAATTTGCTTTACTGCTTTTAAGCATTATGTGTCTATGCTGTGGCATCATTTAGTCTTTTTGGAGTCTGTGTGAAAACTTAATTCCATTTTAAATAGAAGTGGAAGACCTGCGTTTTTTTATGCGGCATGAAAGTTTTTGTTACACTGACTTTTTAGAATGTTCTCTGATGTGAAAAGAGTCAATTATTGCGTATTATTTAGAATCTTTATGTTTGATGCCCACTTGCAGAACAAGTGGTTGCTTTTTTAAAGTCCGAAATGAGTTTTTGCTACATGTTTGCTGTTCATGTACTCTAAGGTATCGAATAAAGGGTTGGGGGTAGGTGGGGGTAGGAATAAACGGTGGGGGGGGGGGGGGGGGGGGTGGGGGGGGTTTGGACAAGTGGTCTAAAATTAATAAACAGGGGTATGGAATAAAGGGGGGGGGGTGGCACATTCAACCTCATACCCTTGTATTAGTAGGAACAAATCTGTTTTATTTCTCTTTCTGAGAATAAAAGAACAAGACATCATAAAATTTTAGTGATTTTAGTAAGTTACTGTGATAACTTTTCCCATTTAGGAACAAACCAGTATTAAAAGTATAAACCAATGTACTAAAGTTTAAAAAATGCACAGGAAATGGAGGTAGCCATCCCAGTACTGGTACTAATACTGAGGGTAATTTGCCATTTACAAAAAAAAGCAGAAGTTTCATTCAGATATCTAGAATCTAGATTGGCCTATGATCTTCTTCTTCTTCTTGATCACATCACATTTGAAGTCTGGTATCTGTCATAAATTGGGCCGTCCTGCTCAGTTCATCTGTCGGCCGGTATAGGTTCTCTTGTAGTGTCAGTGAGGTTGGCCACGTTTCCTGTCTCTGGGCCCTGTGTGTCTTAAGCCTATAATGTTTCACATGATCGTCGGTCGTGGCAAGCTGGAAAATAATAAAAGGGTGGGTGGTATGGAATAAGTAGCAGGGGGTGCGCAAAAAAAATGAAAATTAATAAGCGGGGGATGACACTTATTCCATATTCCATACCTTAGAGTAGATAGAAACACTTTTTATGAATATGACTATTTAATGAGAACTATATGTAGTATTTTGAATGTAGCATGAAACACTGTGATAACCTTTGAAATGACTTTTATGCATGACAATGGATAGTTTAAGGTACTGCCGTCCTTTTACCAAGAGTTGGTCTCATTTTGTCCATTATATGTTAAGGGCATGGGCCTCTGACAAGCTAATGTGACCGTTTTGGAAAGCGTAAAACGTGCCCACTTTTACATCTTTTTCTTTTCAGGTGGTTCTGCCAATATCTTCAGTGACGGTTCAGAGTGCTACAGCTGTAACAAAGCAAGCACCAATTATGGCTGTAAACAACAATCACAAGGGAAACAGCCTTGCATAGGCATTCCAGAGGTAACTGGTCTGTGGCTATGGTGTGTGTAATACCCAGTGCCCATTGGCACAACTGGTTTGGTTTGATAGGTGGAGAAGCCAGACTGAGGGCGCAAAGCGACCATTGTGGCACAAACCGACCGCTTAGTGACTCGTGGCCTAAAAAATAAACGCATTTCTTTTCTGGCCGCGAGTCGGACGATCGGTTAGCGATCAGTTTGTGTCAGACAACCATTCCCCCATTTGGCACTGGGTATAAAAGAGATTTCATTGTCCACCTTGAAAACAGTCAAAATTGCCTTTTCATCGTGTGTAGTTGTATTTGGACTTTTAATGGACTACTTCCTCCTGCTCCTCTTTAACTTTCCCCTCCTCGATTTCTATCTGTTCTTTTCCCCCTTTTCCTCTTTCCTCTTTTTCTTTCTCTTCTTTCTCTTCTTGCTCCTCCTGACCCTCCTCCTCTTATAGTAAAGCTTTTTAAACATTAAGCAGGTAAAGTCCACATTAGTTGATAGCAAGCTCAACTGAATTGTGGAACATTGAGACTTATTTCTCTTTGGGGCAGGAGGCAACAGCACATATTTGATGGTTGACTAGTTGTGTGTCAGTCTTTTAAAAACTTGCCTAAAATTCTTGTGCTCAAGAATTGAGTAGAAATAGAAGGCTATGTCAGAGAAACAGGTAGGATTTTAATAATAATAATAATAATAATAATAATAAATAGCATTTGTATAGCAAGCTCTATGCTCTTTACACTCTATTATTACCCCAGCAGACCATAGAACACTCAGAAACATTCTCAGCTTCCTCTCAGCTTCCCGGGAAGCACGCAGTGCAAGCAGTTGGTTAAGTGCTCAAACACTAATAAACTGACAAGATCTTTCACTGTCTATACCTGGATTTGATCAGGGAATAGCTTTCAAAATAGTGTTTTTGGTACATTGACAGTGATGACAGGGCTAACTGCTTATCAGACAAGATGGTGTGTGAGCATTAATTGTAGTTAGTTAGACAATTAAAAATAGCGATCACTGTGCCAAACAAGGCAGATGAGACATGATTATGTTAAGATGACTAGCAAATGCAACAGCCCGGGTGCCATCCCACCTAGGGGACATTTCTTTGCACCTGTTGTCAGACAGAAGATGCTCCAATTATTTATTATTTTCATAAGTGAGACAATCTATGTAGAAACTGAATAAGCTTGTATACATCAGAAAATCTGCAGTGGGACTTTTAAAAGTAACTGAGAAATTGACCGTTATGTATAGACATTCACGTACATGTTTTTGCTGGAAGTATTTATACCGGTACTTGTTTAGATTTCGCTTTTGCAAAAGCAGGATCTTGGTTCTTTAAAGTTCGGTCTCAGGGGGTTGATATGTGCTGAAAACAAGTGATTGTACTTATTTAAAAATGGGGTCTTAAGCAAACTGACATGACTGGCAGTCAGATCTTGAGAATAGGATACTGATTCACTAAAAGTTTTTAAGGAATGAGTGTTCCTTTCTCTCCAGATGGTGTGTGTGAAATCTGTGTCTTGGAGAGAGAAAAGTAAAACAATGGCAATATCAAGCCGGTGTGTCCCCTACACTATGTGCTTGAGCATGGTGGCAAACAATGAAGGCACCTGTGGATTAGACTACCAGACTTCCCTGGATGTAGACTGCTCGTTTTGCTGCATCGGTCCCACCTGCGATGGAGATAACAGTATAGGAGGTAAACACATAACACAATTAGGTGCAGTATATTGGGAGTTCAGGTTAAAAATGTGGCAAACTTTTCTCTGCCTGAATTGGTCTCATCAAACACAGCAGGAGCCACAAATCATTGTTACCTTTAATTCTTCTATTTCACTGGAGAAATATTCTCTTCTGTGGATGTTTTGGTCATCGTCAGACATTGACAGACTCGCTATTCTTATTATTATTGTCAGTACAGAAAGTGAAAACATTGGATAATGTCTCAAGGTAAAAGGAAAGAAACATTAGGGCTATCTTTCTCCCTTTGACATTCGATTCAGAGAATAGACTGAACGGAACTATAAAACAGTTGAAGAGAACCTGCAGCTGTCACTTTATAGAGTTGGACTGATGGATAATGGAATGACATTATTTTGTAAGAGGTCACTGCAAATGCCATTCCCAAAGGGACGACATTAACCATGTTCTTATGCACAGTAGAACTGAAATTGTAAAAGGGCTGAGTCATCAATGTCATGCTCATAACTGTGCCTGAACTTCAACATGGAACTGCTGCTTTTTCTTTCCTAATCCTTACTATCGTCAATTTTCCTCTACTTCTTTTGTATGTTTGTCACACTCTTGTGACCCGCTATTTCGGGGTGCCTTGACTTTGTGCTGTTGAAGCTACAGAGGTGAGCAGAGTAAGTCTGATTCCCTGTAAGGACTTCTGTGTTGACATCCACCCCTTGGTGCTCATATGACCTTATGCAGTTGCGAGCGCCGTAAAATCTTACTCAAACTAACAAAGTCTATAATGGCATACGACAGAGTCTTACAGCATGCCGTCGATATACAACATTGAACCCTTTTTTAGCCATACCGGCCTAAACCGGCCTTCCTGTCATGTTGTCATGCCGGCTTTTACCGGCCTGACACACCCGCCTTTAGTGTAGGCTTAGAAATAGAACATTTCACTCTAAATTTAGATGCTGGTGTCTTCGGTCTTTGTATGTGAAATTTATTTGAAAAACGTCTCTTAGATCAGAAGCAAAAGCTTTCTTTGCTACTCCCCCTGAACCTCTGAAAACCCACTGAAATTATACTTCAGTTCTGGGAAGCCATCAGCTGGTCGACGTTTTGGTTCTGCTGTGCTGACCTGCTGACCTATTTGTTGTACTAAGAGGGTTAAAGAACGATTTTTGTGAATGTGTACATTTTTCATTTTCTTCTGCTGCAGGTCGAACCACTGATTACTCCTTCAATCTTGTGTATGTGAGAGTCAATGCTCCATTCGAACCTTACATGAAGGACACAAACTCTCAGCAGTACGCAGAGGAGGAACTGCGCATTAAAACTGGAGTAAGTGGGGATTAACTTAGACAGTCAAACCTGCTCTAACGAACACTTGTCCAAGACAATCACCTGTACAAACAACCGCTTCCCACTTCCTTACTAATGAATATGCACTACATAAATGCAATTAATGATCATTATTATTATTTTTATTATTATTATTATTATTATTTTTATTATTATTATGCCTATCATAATTATTATTATTAATATTATTACTTGGTCACTATCCACTTTCCTCCTCGACAATTGGTGGTTGTCTTGGACTGGTTTGACTCGTGTTTGTGTCTTATCACATGGGTATGTTTTGCTGCTATATAAACATATCTGAGGAAAGAAGGTTTGAGTGTGGATAAGATATAGGCTTAGCCTCAGTGGTTGAGTAGCGTAGACACTTGCGTAGACACACTAGCCTGTGTGTTAGTCTGGGTAAAGGCAGAGAACTGGGCTAGTTGGTTTGTACTTCTTGGACAGGAAATTGCAGAAAGGAATTTTAACCTTGACTAGGTATGGTTCCTCCTAGCAGTTGGTCTAGAATAATTATTCCATGACGTGGTGAAATCGGGCTCTCATCAATTTATGGGCATGTGAAGCTATTGGTATCATCTTAGAGCTTAAATTGTTCCTTTGTCTTGCCTTTGATGAAAAAAATACCCATCTGTCTTGAATAGAAGTTGAGATATTTGTGATTATAGGAGGTGGAGTCGCCTGGTTCAGAGGAAAAATTATTGAGACAATGGCTGCCCAAATTAGGTGATTTCCAAAGCTTGAGAGTCCTTGACAACAGCAAATTAATTTATTTTTTTTGTACCTTTGATAAATGATTTTCAGTAATATCCACACAGGAATGTTTTTAAATGGACATAGAAAGTCTTGAGCCAAAAAACAAACAAAAAATCAATTAAAATTTCCAAATGAGAGGAAAAAATACTGAAGGCCTATATTATTTTTTTCCTTCTCTTTTATTGTTCTTATTTCGAAGAAAAAAGGTTTTAGCAGGTAAGGTAATTAGATGTGGATTGTTTACAGGAGTATGTGTTTGATGGATTGATAAAATGGTTTTGTATGCATTTTAGGTGGTAGGCTGGTGTTCTAGTGTGGCTTGCTCCTTTTTTCCTATCAAACATCTATTACCCCCCGGGGCAGTGCACTGACTGTAGTGTCTTTAGGCCATTCCCAAAGGGGGGGGACATTTCTCGTTCAAGCAGAGTAGAATTGTAAATGGGCTGATTCATCATGTCACGCTCATAACTGTGCCTGATCTGCAACAGGGAACTGCTGCTTTTTCTTTCCTAATCCTTACTGTTGTTATTTCCTCTACTTCTTTTGTATGTTTGTCACACTCTTGTGACCTGCTATTTCCGGGATGCCTTGATAGTCGAAGCAGACCTTGTGCTGTTGAAGCTAGAGAGATGAGCAGAGTAAGTCTGATTCCCTGTAAGGACTTCTCTGTTGACACCCACCCCTTGGCGCTCATATGACCTTATGCAGTTGAGAGTGCCGTAAAACCCTCTACTAATAATATAATTAAAAACATCTATTATCCCTGTCTCTTCTCCTTTTTTTGTGTTTGTAACTGTCTTGTTACACCTCTAATCATTGGCACTGATATAACCTAATTGTGTTGCAAATGTCATAAAACGCTAACTACAACTAAATTGTTGTGTTTATTTCAGATATTGAGAGACATAACGAGTCAAGTGAAAGGAGGATTTGATGTTTATGTGTTGCGATATGAGTAAGTACTTTGACTCATGGCCTGATATTACATAAAATCTAGAGCATTTTGTTTTCTTTAAGTCTGTAATAAACCCCCCAGGGTGGTGCTACTGACTATAGTGTCTTTAGGCCATTCCAAAAGGGGGGACATTATCATGTTCTTATGCACAGTAGAATTGTAATGGGCTGATTCATCAATGTCATGCTCATACTGTGTCAGAACTGCATACTTGGAACTGCTGCTTTTTCTTTTCTAATCTTTACTATCATCAATTTTCCTCTACTCCTTTTGTATGTTTGTCTTTCTCTTGCGACCCACTATTTGCGGGGGGCTTTGATAGTCGAAGAAGACTTTATACTGTTGAACTAGAGTGTTGAAACTAGAGAGGTGAGCAGAGTGAGCCCTGATTCCCTGTATGGACTTCTCTGTTGACATCCACCCCTTGGCGCTCATATGACCTTATGCAGTTGCGAGCGCTGTAAAAACTACTTAACTATAAAAACTAAGCCTGTAATTCCCTTCACAGTGATGTGAAGTTCATTTGAAGGTGGAATACTCAGTTAATTGACCAGACGCTGTGCTGAGAGAAAATATTGAAAACATTTTGTTAAAAAATTTTTAGCTAATTTTTTAGCGTATGTGTGAATAAGATGCCCATCTTTTTAAACAGTCCTGGTATTCAAACATTCAGTTTAATTTCCTGCCTTTTTGTATCTGAAGTGGGGAAAAGTTCAACACAAATTCCAAGGCGGAATTAATTCCAGAGCCAGCAGCCATTGTAGCACTGCTGAGGGCTAAGTTTGAAATCTCGCTATCGCCAGAAAGCATATTTTTCTATTCTCCCCCAAAGCTAGGAAGCTGGTGTCTGTGGTGTACCAGTTAGGCACTTAACTGTGGCATGCAAAAGACCTGAGTTCGATTTCTGTGTGGGGAAAATTTTTACAAAATACCTCCATCTTTGTGCTGGGATGTTCTATCCCTCTCCGCCTGGGTTGGTCCTGACACGAAGGATCAAAGCAGCCCACCTTCAAAATGATCTAAATTGTGTTGATGGGAGTGTAAATAGAGTCCACCTGCATGGGTGGCGCATTACCATCCAATTTTCACCTGGATCATTCTCTCTTTCAGCTCAGGGTGGATAAGATTAGAGATTATCTCCAGGTTTTATTCTTCTGTGTCTTTGTTTTATAAGAAGGAAATAAAGAAGGAAATAAAGAAGGAAATAAAGAAGGAAATAAAGAAGGAAATAAAGAAGGAAATGTTTTCTCAGGTGAAGAAGTAAAGGGGACAAAAACCTGTTATAAATTATGGTACCATTTTATCCAGATTCCAAGAATCTTGCTGTCTGTTACCTTGAGCACTTTGGTACATTACTTTTTGAAATAATTTCTGAGTTCAAAGTAAATGGAAAAGAAAATGGGAAAGGAACCCTTCATAAGCAAGCATTCCTATTGGGAATTAAGAATGTTGAAGGTGGATCAGCACTCCAACCGGCAAAAAAGAGCGCTTTACAAAAACAGCAGGGAAAACTTCAGCATGTCAGCCAGTTCTGTAATATTGAGGGCCTCCCACAGATGGGGAGAGTGGGTGGTTGGCGGGTGCTCTGGTGTGGTTTGCTTCTTCTTTCCTATCAAGCATCTATCATCCTTATCTCCCCTTCTTCTTTTTTATGTTAGTTACTCTTTTGTAACACCTCTAATCTTCTGGCGGTCATATGACCTTATGCAGTTGCGAGTGCCGTAAAACCTCTACTAAAACTAAACTAAAACAGATGGGGAGAGTTGAAGGGATAAAGAAAATTAATATTATGTTTTCACGACGCGGTGGATTCAGGCGCTCATCAACTTTTAGACATATGAAGTTACTGGTGCCATCTTAAAGCCTGTCCATTTGCCTTGCTTTCGATGAAAAAAGTATCCATTTATCTTGGATACAAGTCAAGATATTGGCGATTGAAAGAGGTGGGGGGTCGCCTGGTTTCAGAGGTAAAAAAGCGAAAAAATGACTGCCAAAGTTTAGTTACTTCCTTAGTTTGAAAGTCTGTGGAAACTTAAAATTTACATCTTCTATACCTTTATTCAGCGTTTTTCATTAAAATCCATGCACAAATGTGTTCTCAAATGGACATGAAAGTTGTTGGGCCAAAAAACACAAATTCGCTAAAATTTCCAAACCTGCGGAAAAATTCCAATTTCTTCTCTTTCATTATTTTGACGAGCGCCTGACTTCACCCCGCTGCCTCACAATGACATATGTGTACAACAGAAACTTTGATAGAAGAATTATTGTTAATGACGTGTGCTCTGTAGAGAGTAAAAAAGGAAAAGAGAGAAAGAAAGTTCAGATCAATACAATGCCTTGGAGGACGTACTTCTTCATTGTTATATATTTATACATGTCTCAGAAGAAGTGTTTTTTATAAAAATGAAGTGACACTAACAAAGATTTTGATTTATTTTCTCCCCCCCTGCCCTTGCACTCTTCCATCCGAAGACCTGAAGAAAATCGTTCTCACAAAGTTGTGCTTCAGATCGAAGTCACCGTATTCAACACTGAGTCTCCTAATGTTGTCAAGAGCATGCTACAAACACACATTGAGCAGAGCAATGCATCTCCTAATGGATTTTTACGGAAGGAAAACATCAATGGGCAGTCCATGCACTTTGGCCCCACCTTCACAGGTAATAATAATAACAACAGTTCTTATCAATAGGCTCAGTAGAGGAAAAAAAAATCAAGAATGAATATATGGTATTTTAACATTTTTCTTTGTTCTCTCTCTCTCTCTGTGTCTTTCTCTCTCTGTCTCTGTCTCTGCCTCTGTCTGTCTGTCCGTCTGTCTGTCTGTCTCTCTTTTTCTCTCTCTCTCTGTCTCTCTCTCTCTCTCTCTCTGTCTCTCTCTCTCTCTCTCTCTCTCTCTCTCTCTCTCTCTCTCTCTCTCTCTCTCTCTCTCTTGCTCTATCGCTCTTTACTCTCTCTCTCTCTCCCCCCAGATAATTTAGCTTTAAACCCATATAAAAATCTAACACAAATTGTCACAGTCTGAGGTCATGTTATCTATTTCCATCCCGTCTCTCATTTCAAAGCTGGTTCTCCTTAGATGACATTTTTATTTTTTGATAAATGGAGAATTTTATCTTGTAAATTATGGTCCTTCTTACCTTCTGTCATTAATCTTGCATTTTGTTTGTTTGTTTGTTTGTTTAATCAGGTTCTGAACAGTGCCAGAGAGAGGTGACAAACACAAGCAAAGGCAGCTTCTCCTGGCCCATCACTAATCCAGGCACCATCACCAATCTGATCTGTCCTTATCAGAATCCTCAAAGCTCTGAAGTGGAAATTGCTACCAGAGCATGGTGAGCTCTCCGATTTATTAATGTTTCTTCCGGTTTTGAAGCTTGTCTGGCAAAAGCATGTAATATATAAAAATGCTTTGCGATTCAAAAAGAATACGCCAAAATCATCGCACGATATTTTAAAAATGAAAACCAATAGAAAACTCCTGCTAGGACACGTTGTACACATACATTCAAGTTTTTATTTCAGGTTTTACAAGTGCTCAATGTGGCCACCATCAGCAGCACAGAAAACATTAAAGGCAATATGAGAATTCCTCCCAAACGCGCCTCAGGATGTCTGAGTCCACCGTGTTGATTGTGGCTACTCACTTTACCGCACACAGATTCTAATGACTTCATTTTTCAACAAGATGGAGCACCGTCTCATTGGCGTCTCTGGGTTCGAGCTTATCTGAATGAAAATGTATGTTCCTCACCGCTGGATTGGTAGGGGAGGTGCTAAAGACCTCACTCTCTGCGGCTGGCCTGCCTGATCCCCGGACCTCACCGTTTGTGATTTTTTTTTTTTTTTTGGTGGGTTTTTTTTTGTGGGGGTATCTTAAAGACGAAGTTTATTTTTTCCCACTTCCAGCAAATATCAATGACATAAAAGATTGAATAACTGCTACAATCAACACGGTGGCCTGGGACATCCTCAGGCGTGTTTGGGGGGAATTTTCATATTGGCTTGAAGCTGTCCGTGCTTTTGGTGGTGAAGATATTGAGCACTTGTAAAACCTGAAATAAAAACTTTAAGGTATGTACAACACATTTGTCCAAGCTAAAGTTTTCTGTTGTTTTTCGTCTTTGAAATATCACTTGATGATTTTGGCGCATTCTTTTTTAATCACCCTGTATTCTGTATTGAAAAATACAGTATTGAAAAATACAGTGTAATACAAAGAAAGCAACAAATCAGATTTGAGTTGTGAGTAACGGGAAGTAAATCAACACAATGGTGGTCTTTTAGTACAGAGACAGAGTGAAAAAGAAGTGGTATCCCCTAAGCACCTGTTACAACAAATCGGCATATTTATACGCCATTACTCATTACTGGTCACACACATTGAAGTACATGTACCCCTTTTTTCAGCAAAGATTAAAGTGACTTGCTTCAGGACATGCCTCAAAGTTTTCGCCAGTCTAATTGCAGTTGTCACTTGATTTTTTTTGGTGCTCATTTTGTGAGATTGAATTTGCTCTAAAATGGCCTCCAAAGTGCCCTGGAGCACAGATAACACGAACTCAGACAACTCGAAATCGTGGATAACTCTTACAATTTGCCATTCCCCAACAAATAACTCTTTAATTTTTCATTATCAGTTAACTTGAATATTGAATATGTTGAACACCTTAGTCGATTCCCAACAGGTGCGGGCACACACTGATACAAGATAAAGATACAAAAAAAGAGAGAGAGAGAGAGAGAGAGAGAGAGAGAGAGAGAGAGAGAGAGAGAGAATGAGAGAGATAGAGAGAGAGATAGAGAGAGAGAGAGAGAGAGAGAGAAGGGGGACCTACCAGTGGTATCCACTAAGCACCTGTAACATATTTATACTCCATTACTGGGTATGCAAAGAGAAATGGCAACGTGGACTGACAAATGGTATAGATGTTTTCATCACAAGCAACTTTGCTAGCTGGATATTGATGAAGCATAACATTCCTAATTATTTTCCACCACCAGGTGGCCTAGGTGATCTGTCAGCATGTGAGGTGCGAGCCTTGTTTGTTTTTTCAGAGATGTTGGCAGTCTGTTTTTGTTTTAAACAGTCTGTTTTGTTTTTGTTTTTGTGCTGTTATATAAACCGTGGTACCTTGCCCTGGTCTTGCTGAGTGCTTTTACTTTCTTCCTGCACTCTCCTCTCTCTCTCTCTCTTTCTCTCTCTCTCCCTCTCTCTCTCTCTCTCTCTCTCTCTCTCTCCCCCCCCCCCACCCTCTTTCTCTCTCAGATTCATCCCTCCCTCCCCCTCATTTTGTGTTTACTACAGTATCCAAACTTACAAAGTTGTTCTTCAGTTCTCCCACTTGCAAAAAGACAGGCCTGCTTGACCCGCGGTAAGGACAGAAATATGTAAAGATAGTTTTTGTGCACCAAACAGACTGGAACAATAAATGTCAGAAGGAAGGTTGAGATGAAAATCTTCTATGAAAACAGACTGGCATAGATGTTTAATCAAGTTAATTCATTTGTACTTTCAGTCAGAAGTGGTACCAAATGACAAACTGTAGCTTTAACTTGAATTTTAACACTTTGCAGTCACACAGCCAGCAGTACAAAATATTCCATCTGGTCACCCAGCCAGGAGAGTGATTGCAACGGACTTCTCCGTGACCGGAACGGATAATTTTCACCTGTGCATTATTACGCCATGCGCCAAATAACCATAAATGATTATTTGGGCACTTCATAACTTTTCTAATACACTTCCATCGTCTCTTTTTTTCTCATGATGCTATTTTGTGGTGTCCAGCTTGTTCAACAGTAACCAGGACGGGGTGTGGCAGGTTGCGGACGAGTCCCAATGTCTAGAGGCTCCCAGTACTGTCATCTCTCTTGACGACCTGGAAAACAGGCCCATCACTCAAGGTCAGTCATTTTCTCAGATTTCATTATTTCTTTATCAACGCTAACAGCACCGGGCTATTTTTACGTCCTCGCTTCCTTCCGGCCCAGGTCATACTGGAGCACTTGACCCCTCGGACCTAGCCGATACTGATTTTCGCTGCAATTTTAGATACATTACAGTAAAAATATGCATCTGGTTTCAAGTGTGTGGTGCTCTGTGAGGGAAATATACACGATGTGGGGAATGAAAATTTATGAAGGAAATGTATGTGAATGGCGCTGTAAAGGTTAGATTAATTTGTAAGTTTCTGTAACTGGAAGGGAAAAATAGGAAACATAGGCAGCTTACTCACAGGAAGATCTGTGGAGTATTTTCGATAAACTTTTCCCTACCCAACCATTTTCCTTACTGGGTTCCTGTGACCATGCTGTTTTGATTGCCGTTTTTTGCTCTTTTGACAGCAATTAAAGAAAGAAAGAAAAGTTATTTCTTCTAAATTTACGGAGAAGCTCAAATGTGTTCTATAATGAAAACCAGAGAAATGAAGTAACAATCAAAGTATTGAAAGAAGAAAGTAATCTCGGTCAGGGTAAGAATTTGTGGAGATGTTAAAAGGCAGTAATGTTTAGGAAAAGCAAGAAAAGGTTTGGGAAAGGGGAAACGTAACACAAACACACACGCACACGCACACGCGCGCGCACACACATGCACACACTGACACAGGCACACATGTACCCACTCAGACACGTGCACACAGTATTTATACACACGCACACACAAACACACATGTACCCACTCAGACACATGCACACAGTATTTATACACACGCACACACAATCACAAATATCTTCTTCTTCTTCTTCTACTTCTTCTTCTCCTCCTCCTCCTCCTCCTCCTCCTCCTCCTCCTCCTCCTCCTCCTCCTCCTCTTTCTCTTTCTCTTTCTCCTTCCTTCTTCCTTCTTCCTTCTTCTTCTTCTTCGTTATTACTGTTTTTATTATCGTCATCATCAAGCAATATCACATTCCCTTTTCTTTTCACAGGCACTGCAGACGCAGTTTCTCAGGACTTACTAGACTTTGTTAAAGATCGCGAGAGCTTCTCGCCCGCACAGATGAACAAAGTGGTCAACATTCTTGAATCACTGACCAGAGATGATGTCATCGTGCAGCCAGGCATCGCTAACAATGTGGTTGAGACAATGGATGTTCTCATCTCTGCTGATGAAGATGAGCTGAAGAATGCTGAAAAGGAAAAGTCTACTTCAAAAAGGCATGGTTTTGGTTTTCGGCGTTCATTTGTTGTATATGTGGGTGGCTAGTGGGGGCTCGTCTGGTGTGGTTTGCTCTTTCCTTTCTTTCAGAGATCTATCGTCCTTATCTCCCCTCATTTTTTTGTATTTGTTACTTTGGTGTAACTGAGATGAAGTCATCATCTAATTTTCAGCATTTATAGAACTTTATGGTGTTGCAAGTGCTGTAAAACTCATACTAAAACTAAATATTTGTTGTATCTTGCAGGATGTGGTTTTTAAAAAATGATTTTGAGAGATTTGTGTCCTCAAGATCTTGACATAAATAAATGAACCTGACTTTGAATGCACATACAGTAACAGTTTTTATATTACTTATCAGGAGGATTGTCAAGAGTGTGCGTTATTGGGGCAATCTAAGATAACTTTTTTTTCTGCGAAGGGGGAGTGAGGGGATTATGCTCAGTCTTTTAAAATGGCCATTATTGTGGTTTTGAATAAATAAGCGTGGTACTGATTATTTTAAACATCGTTTATTATTCTTGTTCCACTTTTCAAGTTTTTGGAAGCATTTCAGTTCTTTCGAGCCGCAAAAACTCTTTGCCGAAGTTGCAATATGATTTAAGAGTAGATTATAGTTTTGTTTTCTTTTTTAGGAGCAGGAGAATACGGTCTGTAGAAATTATCAGGAGTGGGTCTTTGAATGACGTATAAATATAGTTACATTAGACAAATATGAATAATCTTCTAATGTGCTTGTTGTGATTAATGATTTGTTATCACTTTTGATATTTTTACTCTGGTTTTGTTTGTGAAGACGGCATGTAAATTAATAAAACAGCCTTTCTTATTTCAATCTTCACTCGATGAATTGTTCATTTATCCTGACTTGCAAGGTACTATTGTAGTTTTTCCAGCATTCTAGACATAATGCTTGAATCAATTCATATATATCTGGTGCAGACTTCTTGGCGTCATTGACAAGGTTGGAGAAAAGGCTCCACTAAGTAACGGAAAGCTGAAGATTGTATCCTCAAATCTGGCAGTGGCTGCTCAAGGTGTAAATAGACAGGAGCGTCGGAGCCTTCTATTCTCAACGGGAGCCAAATCGGGGGATGACCTGAAATCAAATGATGTATGTGTCTTGTTTTCATATTTTGTAGGCTGCATAGATCTTCATTTTGTAGTAATTTTATAAAGATTCAGATTTGTGCTTTTATCTCATTTTCTCTGCATTTTAGGTTTTTTGAAGTAGCACAAAGAGGATTAGTTTGGTCCCCCATTCCTCCTCCATTTTAGAGGAAAGTTTATTATATTTGTTTTGTTCATTTTGCCGTTTTGCTTGCAGTGGGATTTTTATCTGAAACCAGGCCAAAATCCACCACTGGCTCAGGGCTTTTCCCTGGCCTATTTGTACACCCCTACCCCACCACAGGAAAATGTCAAAACATCCAACTAAGCACTCTTAAACCATATCATATGGCCCATCAAACTGAAGGTTAAGAAATAATCTATCAGATGGAGATACAATATTGAAGATTTATTCCAATTACAGGGGTATATTAATTTGGGGTTTCTAAAAGTGATTATGCAATATCGAAAGTGTTATATGAAATCAACAATTTTCCAGCTTTAAAAGGTCATATCTATAAAAGTACAACAACAGCATCATTCACACTTCCCAGGTACGTTGCCTCATGTAATGCAAAGAAATGCTGAAAGTTATGTATATGTACCTAATAGAGAAGGGAAAATAGGAGAGATATACTGAAGTCAGGGGAGCGCTTTTCTACGTTTCGAAGGGGACAAAAAAAGCGCTGAAATGACTGAAAATCGTCTCTCAGTGCTATATTTTCTTTTGTATCTGCTAGCAGGAAGTCTATTCTATTATTTTGAAAACTTGGATCAGCCGTGAATTTCATTATTAGAATGGAATAGATATAGCGAGCCACTCGAGCCGCATTTTGCGGCTCTCGGATCTTTCTCAGCCCAGGTTGGACCTGACAGGCTGGTGGGGGTCAAAGAAGCCCACCTTCTAAATGATGTAGAATTGTATCAATCTGTCCCCGTGGTTTTATGCACCCCACATAATTTAGCAAAATTTGATTATTTTTTGGTTAATTTCTGATTATTTTCCTTTATCATTCTTTGTAAAAATTAACAAAATGACATTTTTGGGCTCAGTTTGCATAATTTCAGAATTGTTCTTGCAAAAAATGACGGGGACAGATCAATGGGGTTGTCATCACTCTACAATCATTAATAATCTTTACTTAAGGGACTTCACATCTGAGTTTACATGATTTTATAGTGTTTAGGCCTATCTGTGTAAAATCTGACCTGGTGTTAGAAGTCCGTGAATGCTGACTTAGTTCTGTTCAAAGTGTACAAAATGAGAAAACTGTTGAGCAATAACCCTTGTTTTACTACCTTTTATATCTGATTAAATATAATAATATCCTCTTCATTTTTCATGTTGCAATGGAATTTTATTCTTGTTTTTTTGTGTGACAGGTTGATGTAAAATTTGTAAGCCCTACTGGTAATGCAGTCATAGATGAGGAAGGAGCCCAGATTGTTTTCCCCACTGAGAAAGTTCTGTCTCAACAAGGAAACGTGGAACGGGTGGCATTTGCTGCTCACAAATCGGAAAAGCTCTTTGCTGTGAGTATTACCTCTGGCGTTTATGTCACTATGTATAGCAAAATAGATATAATGATACATAACCTTTTTATTGATCCCCTTGAGGGGAAATTTTTGTTACAATGGAAAACATGCATACATAAAATAAATACATAATTATAAATACGTACGACATACATAAATACTTATTACATAATTACATACATAATATGATAAATATACAATTTTACTCCAATATAGAACAATTTCACAAACATGCCATTGGCGGTCACAACTGTGCAGCATCCTGGGGTTGTTTTTTTTACCCAGGGTTGCTGTACCTTGCTCCACCTAGACCTTATGTGGGTGCTCAAGTGACCTTATGCAGCTGTGAGCGCTGTAAAACACTAACTAAACTAAACTTTGTTTTAGATTGAAAATATATGAAATCAGCCGCTTGTCAAAACACAGGAATGGGACAAACTGGCATTTTTTAGGCATTAGTTTAGAAATTTTTATCGAATTTTTATTTTTTGGCTCAATTTCTTTTATGCCATATAAAAACATATTTCCTAGTGAATTTTACTGAGACACATTTATTAAAGGCGCAAAATATGTAATTTTTCAGTTTTCAAGGACTCTTTAGCTATTGCATTTACCAAACTTTGGCGGCCATTTTCTCGCTGACTTCATAACTGAAACAAGGCAACCTTACATCCTTCAATTGCAAATATCTTGAGTTTTAGTCAAAATAGATGGGTATTTATTTCATGTGAAGCAAGGCAAATAAATCAGCTTTCAGATTACACCAATAACTCTACATGCCCAAAAATTGACGAGCGCTTGATTCCGCCGCGTCGTGACACATATATTTTATTATGTATCCCTGTTAGACTAGTTGCCACCCCCTCCACCACACTTGTAAGAATTCTATAGCTAGTTCATGTCACTCCATGACTTCTAAACTTGCAATAAAACATTCTTTGTTATCTTGTAGTCTATGATATATTCTCTTTCTTCCTTCAAATACTGTAATTTGATTTGACATGGCTTTTTAAAAATCTGAATCTGATCTTTTTTCTCTGTATTTCATGCAAAGGACTTAACATGTATTTGTTTATTTCTTCAGTGTGGATTTTTGCGAGATGTTGAAAATTTTGTTTGTTTTTTAAAATTTGTCTAAAAATTACCTTGACTTTGACCACAATGCAGTAAAAAGGACTCGAAGCCTCTGCGTAGCTGGCTTTATCACCAAGATGGACTAAAGTTAAGACTTAAAAATGCCTCTCTGTCCGACTAACGCATTATTATTTATGGTCACTCACACATGCATCCATGCACATGTATACTCGTAAACTTGTAGATTTCATACTTTACATCTTTTCAAAGATTCTTTCTTTCACTATACAAACAGTAATTGATTATTATAAAAATGTTGACAAGGTTTCCAGGATTTTTTTACTATTCTGAATGTCGTTAGATTTATTTTTAAAATGTGTATTTTATCTTGGATTTTTTTTTCCTGTGGTTTAGTCAATAGATGGCAAAAATGAAGGAACTACTAAAACTGTGGCATCTGTGAACGCGGCGGGTGAAAAGGAGACAATCACATATATTGAGAAGGTCAACAGTCAAGTGGTCTCTGCCAGCATACCTGGGGTCAAGTCTTTATCTCTGCCGGAGAATGTCACTTTGACTTTTGAACACAATGCTGAGGTAAGAAAAAGTTAATTATAGACATCTACTCTTTACTTAAATATCTCTGTCAGAAAATATGATCAGTTGCAATCTAGACGTTATGGTCGTGTTTTTTATGAGATCATTCCACATATTCGCAACTTTTAAACAGGTACTACTGTGAGTCAAGTCATTCCACTTAAGAAGGGGAGGAGGAGGGAAACTTGGGAGGTGGGGAGGGAAAGGAAGAGAGAGAAAGAGAGAGAGGAGAGAGAGAGTGAGTATGTTAAAATTAAACCTCTAGTTAAACTTTAAAAAATAATCCTAAAGAATATATGATGGGCTGAAAGTCTGATCTCAGTCTTTCTGTTCGAGTGTCGTTAAATAAATAATCTTTTTTTGTCTGATAAATACAAATCTTCTGCGGAATATCCTTGACAGAATGCGACAAATCCTCGGTGTGTGTTCTGGGATGAGGACCTTACTGAAGATGGTGGAGGCTGGTCCGACGAAGGCTGTAGCGTTGTCGAGGCAACGGATGGCCACACTATGTGTAGCTGCAATCACCTTACTAACTTTGCCTTGCTCATGGTAACATTTTTCACTTTCATATAACTTTTTAAAATACTGAGCTTCATTTTCAGTTATGAATCTTATACAGAAGTAAAAAATAATCATCTTTGTTTCTTTCTATAAATCTATAACAAGCTCTTCTTGCTTTAACTGTCTTAATTCATCTTTTTGTGGAGTATCTTTATTGAGCCATGGATTTTATTAGTATTGTTCATAAAGGCTTCTTGCTGTCTCACTTTATGATTAGTGTTTTAATGATTAGGTTCACCACTGTTGAGCACAAAAGAAGTGTGTTCAATTCCCAGTTTGTTTTATTAAGTTGTATCTTTCTTGCTTTATGCTGCAGAGTCATAGACCCCACCTCCTCCTCCCTTTGCCCCCTCCTCCAGGCGTCTGACTCTTTCTGCAACCTTTCTACTGCTACTCCTTGGCTCCTTCTTACTGCTGTCTTTTAGCCACTTCCATGATCTTAGAGCTGACACCAAGCCTTCTCGGATAAGGGCAAAAAATTTCAAAGGTCACGTGTGCAAGTTGTGCACATTAAAGATGTCTTGGTGGTCCAAAATCGATAAGAGTAGGCTTTGGCCGCCACCCGGGCAACATTCAAAATTAATTCCTACCAAACTAAAAATGCTCAAAATGTGTCCTGTGCGCTCCTATGACCTTAATCAAGCAGTTGCGAGCACTGTAAAACAGTAACCATGTAACATTTTTTGTCATTTCAATCACTATAACATGTCTAATTCCTTTCGTTTTTCAGGATGTTTACCAAGAGGGTTCCAACCTCAGTGATCTGGACAAAAAAGTTCTATCCATCATCTCCTACATAGGCTGTGGAGTGTCGCTGTTTGCCCTGTTGTTAACCCTTATAACCTACAGCATGTTCAAGTGAGTACCGATCTGACGAGTTCTTAGGAAGTGATTTCTTAAAAGCAACTTGTAAATGTCTAAGAACTGAACGAACTCTTACTTACAAATGGTCGTTTTTAAGGACAAACGGGCTAACCCAGATTTCGGGGGTTTCCAGAAATCTTGACCTACACCAAAGGTGGGCATTGGTCTACCTTTAAAAGAAGTTTGGTTTCATTTGTGTGTATAATTGTTTGGTTATAAAGAAAACTCTCCTTGTCTTTTAAAGAAACTGAGCAAGGGGTAAAAACTTTATCTTCGGTTTTCTCAAAACGGCATTTTTCGGTATACCCTGTTTGTGCTTAAAAACGACCAAATAATCCTTCACTGACACACTTTTCGATTCTATGTGCAACATTTTCTCTGATGTCTACTGTCTGACCATACCTTCAAAATTCCATTTTCTGTATGAATTCTTTTTTGTCTGCCTTTGTATCTAGTAAGCTACCAGCATTCTTATTTTCTGATGTATTTTGACTTTTCTTTTTTCATATACCAACACCACTCTCTTTAAAAATGTCTTTCACATACACTTGTGGTGGAATAATTATTTTATGTGAGAGAAACTTTGAGCAGTTTCTACTTAAACTGGGTTTATCAAGATATGCTCTGTTTTATCTGCTGTTTTAAGTTATGCTGATCATACACAGAGTTACATTCAACTAGATATTATTCTCTTTCAGTGAGATCGATTGTTTTATGTGGTCTGCAGTTTATAGATTTTTAGTATGCAGCTATTTCCCTCATTTAAGATTTTGCATGAAAAAAAGAATTTGTCCATACTCATTCTTTGCTTTGTTACTCATTGTTTTTACTTCATAAAGCCAAGGGACACGTTACAATTTATCTGACCAGACGTTGACGACGAGGTACCAAACTCTGCATGCTTCCCTTGTTATTTTACTTTCTTCCGTTTGTGTTGACTTTTTTTCATCAATACCCGCCTTACACAAATCCCAGACTGTACATACACGTACGTTTTTTTATGTCAATTCTTAGAAACACTGAACTTTTCTTTTCAGTCCTTTCAAATATAGCTTTGCTAGAATAGGTGTACAATGTGCATTATATACTTGTAAAGGTAGAGTGAATCTAGTTTAATTTGAGTAGGTATTTCTTGTACACTGAGACTTTTTTCCTTCCACTGACAGCTTTAATCATACAATAATGGTGCACATTTTGCTCATGCAAGAGTGTTGTTGGTTTTTTTAGTTTGTATTCCTCGTTACAAAAGAACAATTGGAGGCAGGTACTAACAGTGTGAAGGAATTTAGCTCAAAAGGACGTCAGCCTTGATTATCCTTCTATTGAATATGAAAGTTCATGTTTTATTAACCATGTTTTTTTTGTGTTTTTTTTACTAGCTACAGTTTTTGGCTCACTGGTTCTGCTTTGTAACTTGTTGTGTAGAAAAACGCAATCCACTGTCTATTTGTTCATGGTCCTTTCACTTCAGGATATTGGGACTTTGCTCCCAAAAGTTTTTCTAAGCCTGTTTTATTGTCCAGTGTCGCAGATGAGTACAACTGCTTTCTTAGATGTTATTGAAAAAAGTTCTTGTAGAGTAAGCTGATTTAGCTTTTATGAGTTTTACATTGTTGCCACTGAGGTGACCGATGCCAAGAGAGTTCATTGTGATAGAAATTATGGCATTTATATAATCAAAAAGTTGCATCTGAAGGTTGCACTCAAAAACTCCGGAAATGTAGACAAACATGTATATCCTGGCAAAGTCGTCTAACTGTTGTAAACCCGGAAAGCAAAATTTTTCAGGATAGAAAAAAAACCTAAATGTTTCTTGGAGTTGTTTTTTTACTGCACATTCTCCATGTATCTTTTCTTGCTTTTTTTTTTTCAACATATTAAATTTGTATTTCAATAAAAATTTTCTCAAGCACACGCAGTTGATATCACAGTATAAGAAGCTGCTATTTAAAAAATGAATGACAAAATTGTTTGCTTAGTACATAGAAACAACCTGGTGATGATGACGTACTGCTGGAGATTACTGGTACTGCTGGAGATTACTGAGAAGGATTTCATTCTGGAATTTGAAAAAAGTCTCGTTATTTGTTTGGAGATGTCTCTCGACAACTTTCACATCTTTTTCTAAAATTCTGTTTGCTTTGAAAGTGTTGTTCCATGTGGTGTGGTGCCACTGCATGAATATGTCGGTCTCGTAACCATGGCAGCGGCAAACAGAACTGGTAGTTCTGTGTGGATCGAAGTGGTGGTGATCACTAACATTTACATACAAAAATAACAGTGTCAGAGGTTTTATTACTGTTGTGACTAATGTGACAAGGTGCAAGTTTTCAAGGAGGATGAACTATGCTTTTTTTAATGTTTACATGATCAGGAACAAGCAAAGATTCTCTATTAGGTAGTAGAGAATCTTTGGTACAGGTCTATCCACTCTTTCTGTTTTGTCAAATAACTTTTCCCTGGCCTACAGGGAAAGAGGCATAGGGGTGCTAAGTGAACAACAGCTATAGATGTATAATATTTCTGGTTGGTAAAGAATGATAGTGCTGTCTAATGAGTAGAAGTAGCATAGGTCAAATTTTTGTTCTCAAAGAATCGTTAAATTGCAGATCCGTAGATTGTCTTATTTGATTGCTGGAGCATTTAATCATTAAATGATATGGAAAAAAATTATATTAATTCAACTAGGGCCTATATAATGTACTTGTTTTGGTTTCTTTGTTTTGTTATATTTTATTTTGTTTGTCTATTTGTTCTTGAATGGAGAAAATGAAGGGAGGAGGTGGGGTAAGTTGGGGTGAAAACTTTGATTTCAAAATGAGAATTTATCTTACTGCTTCTTTTCATTTATGCTTCCATCTCTCCATTAAAAAAATTCTCTCTTGATGAAATTCAGCTTTCACCAAAATATGTTACATTCCTCTTTTTTCTGTAATGCTGGTCTATAAACTCTGAGCTCTCTGCACGAAATTTCAAAAACAGAAAAATATCCTATGAAGTAGGGATTTACTAGAACAACATCCTAAAAATATTTTGCTATCGAAAAAAAAGGCTAAATCTTAACATGTATGGTGGTGTTTTGAAGAATGTTGGCTGTCATCATATTGAATTACATCCTGGAGTTGGCATGTACCGGTAGTTAATTGATCTGGTGAATGTTGTAAAAGCTGATACCCTAGTAAAGTTTGTTTATGATATTTTCAAGTACATAAATTTTCACCTATAGCTCTTGCATTCAGCACTCTAGCTTGATTTTTGTTTGCTTCAAATATGAAATGTAAAAATAAGATATTTTAACCATTTCATATTTTTTTGAAAATGGGTTAAAGGTTAACTATATGCAAAATAAGATAAGTGCCCGGTGCTGATTCCTGAAATCAGTTGCCTCTATGTTTTCTTTTAAAATGATTTTCTTTATAAAAATAATAGGAAATTTCTGCTGGTTTACTTTATTTGTTGTTCTTTTTCTTCTCTCAATTTCGCATTTTTCAGCTTTTTAAATGTTTTTTCCCCTCTCTTCTGCTTTGCCAAAAATATTATTTTTTCCAATAAGTTTTTTTGCTTAAAAGTTTTTACATTTAGGATAGGCAAATGATTTCCTGATCCCTTTCAATACAGTCCTCTATCGGGAACTTTGTGCTGTTTGATCTTTTTTCAGTAAGCTTTATTAAGAAATTTGAGTGTTTGTCTCTCTTTTAAAAGTGACATATTTGCAACAAACTGTGCTTTAATATGAAGATTGTACACTTGGAAATTAATTTACTCCTCATGCCCATTTGGTTTACTTTTTATGTGTGAGGGAGGGGGGTGGAAACTACAACCAGGAAAAGAAAAGGAAAAAGAAAGAATTTTGCTGAAAGATCTCTGGCAATGTTCATGAACAACAGATCAATTCAGTACAATAATATTCATTCAAACTTTTGATTGCTTTTGTTCATTGTTTTTGGGGAGTTTTCCTGCTGGGCCGAACATTTTGCCTTCAAGTAATGACTTTTGACTCAAGTAATTTTCCTTTAAACTTGTACCAAATAAATATCTAAAAGACTTTGTTTCAGGTTCTCTTGGATTAGTCATTGTATATAAACACACTTTTTTTTAAAACTGCTATTTTTCTGCAATGACTTTGGTTTAAAAGTTTCTGTTTTTTCACACAACACATTTGATTCAATTGTTATAATTAGATCACAATAATTAATCTTGATAAAACAATTTAAATACCTTTTAGGGCTTCCAATAACAGTGAGATAGAACTGGCAGGCCCCTGTCCTGTACCACCCAAAGAGTTCAGTTAAACTTTAAACGGTTTGTGGCTGTTGTATTCCTGAATACCAGCATCTGTGGTGTAAACATTAGGGGTAGGCTCTTCGCCTTTCTTGGAAAATGTGTGAGTTGGATTCCTGCATGGTGAAGTGTATTTTATAATTCTTGTCTGTGCAAGGAAGCTTCATGTTGCAGGTTGGCCCTGACATGCAAGGTTGGGGCGGCTCGCCCCCTAAATGATAAAAAAGTTGTGTTGATGGGTACAAGAAACTTTGCCTTAATGTTCTCCTGAGTTCACATGATGTCCACCATATTAAGCCCAAGAGATAGAAAGAATCTCTAGTGCATTGATAGACCTATGTATTGATTACTTGAAAGGCCCAATGACTGATTAATGGATGATTAATTGGAAAGTAGATGTTCCTGTATGAGTCATAACTTTTTGTTCCACAGTGACAGTTTTATCATTTTATCAAAATCAGACTTTTGTTTAAAGCTTTGTAGGTTTTCTATTATAGGTCAAAGTAATTAATTTATTTCTACTCTTTTGTCCCCTCTCCTCCACCACCCTTTTCCCATTTCACTGAATTGACATGTGATTTCAAGTGAGGATGCCCTCTCTTGTGTTCACATTGAGCCCTTAATTGTTCAACATTCCCCTTTTGACTTCACCTATGAAAAAACAGAGCTATGATTTTCTATTTTTATCGCATTTAGTCGAACATTTAATTTTGTTTCTCATGTTTTAGAAAACATACCCCCTTCTGAATACAGACTTTAAATTTGTTTAATTTTTTTTTTCTGCTTTCAGAAAACTGAGACGTGACAACCCATCCAAAATTTTGGTGAACCTGTGTCTGGCACTGCTCTTCTCTAACCTTGTTTTCCTGGTGGGCATGCAGGACTACACATTCGACAGTGAAATTGCTTGCAAGGTAGTTTTCTTTGTTTTTTGTTTTTTTTTAAGTAAGGTTTTACGGCGCTCGCAACTGCATAAGGTCATATGAGCGCCAAGGGGTGGTTGTGAACAGAGAAGTCGAAACAGGGCATCAGGCTTACTCTGCTCTCTAGCCTCAACAGCACAAAGTCTGCTTCGACAATCAAGGCACCCCGGAAATAGCAGTTCATAAGAGAGTGATGAACATACTAAAGAAGCAGAGGAAAAGAGACGATAGTAAGGATGAGGAAAGAAAAAGCAGCAGTTCCCCCTATAATGTTCTGGCACAGTATGAGCATGAAATTGATAAATGAGTCCATTTACAATTCTGCCTGTTCATAAGAACATGTTAATATCCTGCCTTCGGGAATGGCCCAAGGTAGTTTGACAAAGTATTATTTAATTATTTTTATTGTTATTTATAAGAGTTATTTTAAATCGCAAATATATTTACACTGAATTTTAGTATTTTAACATTTTAAAGTCTAATTGTCGACAAACCGTGCAGTGAACTGTTGCGAAAGCTACCAACTTGTGTTTCGCGCGCTCATATGACCTTACGCAGTGGCGAGCGCCGTAAAACCCTGTACTACTACTGACAAAGTATTATGAATTTTATCTGAATGCTGTTAAGACTTTAAGGTCTTATTTGCTTGGGGAAGGGTGGGGGAGGGAGGGCAGCATGGCAGGGCTAATGGTTAGGCTCTTCGCTTTGCCAGCAGAGGTTGAGAGTTGGATTCCCACAAGGGAAAGGTATGTTATTGAAGAATGTCTTTTTGTTGGGGTGTGTAAATATTTGTTGTATCCCACATTCTAAATGATCCAAACTCAGGGTGTCTTTGGGGACTTCTTGTATTTCCATATATATACATGTCTTTTTGACTTGGCCTTGTGAGTTGGAGTTTTGGCCTTTACATTTGTGGCATCAACAGACTTGATCAGTATCAGTACATGGTGGTGTTGGTGGCCTAGTGGTTAGGCCCTCAGACTCGCTATTGTAAGGTCGTGGTTTGAATCCAATAAGGAATCCTACCTTGTGTCTTTGGGGAAGGCCCTTTTTTACACAAATTATCCTCACTTCACGCAGGGGAGAATGGGTACCCGGCAATAAACGGCGAAAGATCTTGTCAGTTTGTTTGTGTTCGAGTGTGTGCAATCCACAGCTTGCGCTGTATGCAACTCATGAAGCTTAGAATGTTTCTGAGTTTTCTTGGGTCTGCTGAAATAGGCTAATAATAATTGTAAAGTGTATCAAGTATGCTGTAGAGCATGGATATGTACTGCAGAAAAAGAGGTATTATTATCTGTTTAATATTTAATCGAATATGGACAATCTTTACAGATAATAATTTTCAACCATGGTTGTTTAAATGAAATGGCTTTATGCATGTTGTTGATTAATTTTGAACCCAAGTGAAAGTAACTTTCTAGTATATAAACTTCAAATTCAAATTTTCTTTACAAGATCACTTAAGAAATTATGTTATTACCTCATTCTATTATAGCATTGTTTCTTTTGGCAATAATATGTTGGTTGTTTTCTTTTTTAACATGCTTTTTTGTTTTTTTTCTCTGTAGATTGTTGCTGTTTTACTGCACTACTTCCTATTGTCTTCTTTGACATGGATGGCTGTGGAAGCGTTTTACATGTACCTAGCTTTGGTGCTGGTGTTCAAGACTTACTTCACCAGGTTTATCCTCAAGTGTGCCCTAGTGGGCTGGGGTAAGTCATATTGCAGGCGTGGAGAGTCAGGGCCTGCCACTTATCCCACTGATGTTTTTGTCCATCTCTCTTGCTTTTCGTGATGCTGAGTTTTAATTTGTAGATGTGCTCCTCTGTGACTCAAACATTGCAAAGTGGGTGGTTGGCGGGTGCTCTGGTGTGGTTTGCTTCTTCTTTCCTATCAAACATCTATCGTCTTTATCTCCCCTCCTTCTTTTTTGTGTTTGTTACTCTCTTGTAACACCTCTAATCTTCTGGCGCTCATATGACCTTATGCTGTTGCGAGTGTTGTAAAACCTCTACTAAACTAAAAAAACATTGCAAAAATATTCCTCATAAATGGTTAAACCATGTCAGAGAAATCATATTTTAGAATTGTTAATGGCGTTTTTCAGTGTTGCTTAGTAAAGCTGCATTTGGTGTTGTTATGGAAAGAGAAACATATTGATTACTATTGATTGTAATATTGTCTGTGGAAATTAGGTGTTTAACGCTTGCAGAAAATTTTAAAAAATTGTTTTTCAAGTTTCTATTTTGCCTTGCTGAAGAAATTCAGATCAAAAGGATAGATTTGAGAAACGATGGTCTGTTATTCCTTCTCTGTTAATAATGCATGGTAAACTGATGTTATGTGGTGTAAAAGCAGTGGTCTTAGCCTTGAACTTCCAAAGACATATGTTCAATTCCCAAAAAGGAAAACTTTCACAAAGTTTCTCATTTATTTCTGCTGGGATGTATCTTATTCAGCACCGATTTTCATGGACATGAAGGTTAAAGCCATCTGCCGAATAAAATAATCAATATTTTGTTGATGTTGATGTAAAACACTGAGGCCTTTCTCTTATTTTTACTTTACTTGTTCTTTCCACGTGTACTGACGGGTGTTGCAAGGAGAACCAACTATCTGTCAGCTCTGAGTCTAGTGGCTTGGAAGAGGCTTGTGGGCGGTTGGCGGGTGTTCTGGTGTGGCTTGTTCTTTATTCGTTCCTTCTTGTTAAAGATCTATCATCCTTATCACCACTCCTTCTTTTTTGTGTTTGTTACTCTCTTGTAACACCTCTAATCTTCAGCACTTATATGACCTTATTGTGTTGCAAGTGCCGTAAAGCTCTCACTAAAACAGGAAGGTCTGGTCCTGAGCTCTGTCCTTCACAGAATCAATCCAGTGATGTCAAGGTGTCCCTCTGTTTCTCCAGCCAGAGTGTTGTAGGCTCACAATGCTGATTGGTCGGAGAGCACTTCTGATGGTTACTCACTATCATTCGATAAAACAGAGGACTGGTGCTTTTCCTATTATGTCTGTCATCACCTCAGTACAGATCTGGCCTCTTATTGTCTTGTTCATTGCTTTTTAAAGCTGAGATACAGTAAAAGTGAAAGGAATTTTAGTGGGGGGGGGGGGGGGGGAGGGGGTTATTTTATTTTCCATCTGTTGTCTCTGCCTCTCTGCCTCTCTGCCTTACTTTTTCTCAGCATTTAATGACCATTATTTTGTCGATGTGCTTCTCTTTACGCAAACAAACAAACAAACAAATTATATGACATGATTTTGTGGGTTTTTCTTCAATTTCAGGTATTCCCTTAGTGGTGGTTGCTATCACGCTGGGCATCGACAAGACCAACAACTATGGCTTTGTTAACACTGGACTGTGAGTTGCTCAAAGATTACATTTTTTTTCTATTCTATGCTTCATTTCAATACTTGGTCTTGTTTAATGCCTGTGAGGTTTTGTTTCGTCATTAGTGTTGCTTTTCTTTCCTTTTTTTCATTTTTTGGGGGGTAAGTGTTTTACAGTGTTTGCAATTTCATAAAGTCGTATGAGTGCAATGTTGCTCTTCTCCCATTCTGTTGGCCACAGATGTAAGAATGGATGTTTGGTGGGTTCTTTGGATGGGAAAAACTCAGGGGTTAGTGGAACCTCAGGAGTTTTCACTCACCAAAGGGTGGGTGGTTGGCGGGTGCTCTGGTGTGGTTTGCTCCTTCTTTCCTATCAACCATCTATCGTCCTTATTTCTTCTCCTTTTTTGTGTTTGTTACTCTCTTGTAACACCTCTTATCTTCTGCACTTATATGACCTTATTGTGTTGCAAGTACCGTAAAACTCTACTAAAACTAAAACTCACCAAAGGTTTATTCCTTCTAGTTTTTTTCATTATATTTTTTTTTTGCCTTAGACTGTTTTGGTCGTGACTAAAAGTGGCTATTATTTTAAAAAATCTTTTTAACCTTTCAAAAAATTTCATTTGGGTTTTGGTTTACGTTAACAAATAAAAATGTTGTTTTCTCAGGTGATAAAGGTGTCTAAGAAATCAGATAGATTGTATTGTGAGTGTTTCTTGAAGAAAGTACTCTTGAACAGTTGAAAAACAAATTTTGACTAATTCATTTGATATTGGGAATGATTTGTGAAGGCTCAGTGAAAATTTGGTTATAACTGACTCGTAATAATTCTTTTATTGTAGTGAACACAGGCAATCCAGGAGTATGTTGTATTTTGTGATATGATCTCTATTGATATGATCTCTAATTGTAGTGCAATTATGATGAAAGTATGAATATTCCTATAATGTTTCAGGTGCTGGCTTCGAAATCCAGCTTTCTATGCAGCTTTTGTGGGCCCAGTATGCCTGATTTTACTGCTGAACTGTGCTGCATTCGCCCTGGTCATAAGGCAGCTGAGATCCAGCTCAAAGTTAAATAAAACAGACAGAAACAGGTAAAAAAAAAAGGTGTCAGGTGTGCTTAGCAGTTTGGAGAATCAATATCTTTTGTTGTTGTCATTGTCATTGTTTTGATCTTCTTTGAGACAGTGTAGTTTGTTTCAAATGTGGATAGTGGGCTGAGAGAAAACTTTCCAAGAAATATGCGGAAGATAGTTCAGCCACTTAGATGTGGTAGATCAAGTTTTTAAATTAGCATCTAATGCTGGCGAACAAATGGGATTACAGTACTCTGGAGTTGTGTGCTGTGTGATCAAGGTTATGTATAGGATGCAGCAAAATGCAAAAAAATGTAAGGCTATGTAATCACACTTTATTATTTTAAATTTCAAATGGGAAAGAGCAATTCATTTATTGGCTTTATTCCCATGTGCGGTCAATTTTTCACTTTTCAGAGTCAGTAGATACTGTATACCAAAGTATAATGTTGAATAAAATTAATTTCTTTAGCATTCGGTCATTCTCAGTTTTAAATTATAATTGAGAGTATTGTTGATAAGTATGCTTAATGTTAATAGAGAAAAGCACAGACATAATATTGTTGCCTTAAAACTTTCCTACTTTTCTTTTTACAGCACTGTCCAACGTCTCAGAGGTGCTATTGGAGTGGTCATCCTTTTGGGTCTGACGTGGATTTTTGCCATCTTCGCCATCGACCGAGCTAGTGTTGTGTTTTACTACCTGTTTGCCATTTTCAATTCTTTACAGGTAGGTATACTGTAGCCACAATAACATTTCTCATTAACATAAACATCGTTCTGTCGTCCAATAGTTAAAAATAAAGATTCACTGTTGTTTATACAGGTTGAGAATGCTAGGAGTGTAATAAACATCCTTTGAATTATAACCACAAAGGAGAATATCGGATTAAAATATTTGTTTCAGAAAGATCACTTTGTTATGAAATTTAACATTGCAATACCATACTTGAACTGTGTAATTTTTGGCTAGAAGTATATGAGGTTTATGATGGTGGATGAATTATTTGTGTTCTTTTCTTGTGCATTCCTGATAATATGCTCCTGTGTCACAACTGTGTATATTTTGGTTAAAAATTTTGATTCACCTTGTGTTTTAGAATGTAGAAAACCAGACAAATTTTCTAACCTCTGATCTATCGTGCTAAATGACAGTTTCAATGGTTGGGCGGATGTCTTCAGGTAGGATATATCTTACTATTTTGGTGGTTGTAGTCCATATAGAGAAAAGACCAACATCCAGGATCTCAATACAAGAAAAAGATTTACAAGTTCACTAATTCTTTATCCACTGCGACGGGGCCCTTTTTTGGTACTAATTCAAAAAATGACGAAAACACCACTATGGGTCATTAAGTCAAACCCAGCGAACCTATAATAATAGTACTTCATCTAATGAATGAACTTCCGGTAAAAGACACCTGTTTTCGGCAATTGCCGAACAGTAATTTGATGTCGAAGTCATCGTAAAGCTATGTACTCGAGCCGCTGTCAGCGGCTCACCGGCACAGCAGTTCCCACCACGACCCGCTGGGAGCGGCTTTCCGGAGATAACGAGTTAAAGATATCCATTATCTTTTGTAGAATTAGTTTTTATTCCTATGAACAATGAAATCAAGAATCTTCTAGTGAGTTTGATGGTTATACATCTTTTCTGCTACTGAACTTTAATGTTTCCACCGTCTTCTGGGTAAAAAAAATAAAGTTTAAACCTTCACGTCTTTGCCCATCATGGGGATCACAACTTGCTGTTTCTTCTACCAGAGAGACATAGCAGGCCCCCACAGGGCTGTGCTACTGACTGAAGTGCCTTTAGGCCATTCAGGGGGGATATTAACAAATTCTTATGCACAGTAGAATTGTAAATGGGCTGATTTATTAATGTCATGCTCATACTGTGCAGGAACTGGGAACTGCTGCTTTTTTTTTTCCTCATCTTTACTATCATCATTTTTCCCCCTCTTTTTTTTTACGTTTGTCACTCTCTTGTGAACTGCTATTTCCAGGGTGCATTGATAGTTGAAGCAGACTTTGTGCTGTTGAGGCTAGAGAGGTGAGCAGAGTAAGCCTGATTCCCCGTTTGGACTTCTCTGTTGACATCCACCCCTTGGCGCTCATATGACCTTATGCAGTTGCGAGTGCCTTAAAACCTAACTAAAACAAACAAACAAGACATAGCGGTAATCTATCAGTGACTCCCATGATGACCTCATCTTGGATGTTGCACTGTAGGTGAAGCTGTTAAAAGTAGGAGGGGGGAGGGCTATGCTTTTCATCTTTTACCACTCTTACCACTCTTACCACTTTTATTACTTCATCAGTTTTGACTAGGGAGCTCTCGTGGCCTAGAGGTTAAGGTGTTTGCCTTTCATTCAAAGGTCCCGGGTTCGAATCCAGGTAGTGACCAAAACATTTTCTTCTCTAAAATTTTCTCCTTTCACCTCCGTTCCTGCTCTCTAGCAATGTTCTGTTGTCTGCTTTCATCTCCACTTTCTTCCCTTACCCCCTACTCAGGGCTCCTGAATCTTTCTGCAGCCTTTCTTCTGCTACTCCTTAGCTCCTTCTTACTGCTGTTTTTCAGCCACACCGCTGATCTTCTGGTAGGAAAGATCTACACCTAGCCTTCTCAGACAAGGGCGGAAAATCTCGGAGGTCCCGTGTGCAAGTGGCACTGGTTAAAGAACCTTTGGAGGTCTAAAATCGATAAGAGTAGGCTTCAGCCGCCACCCGGGCAAAATTCAAAATTTCTTATCAACTGAAAAAAGTTTAACATGTTCTGCATGCTCCTGTGACCTTATACAGTTGCGAGTGCAGTAAAACACTTAACCTACCATCAATTTTGACTACACGGCATCAATATTTTTGTTCTCATTTCTGAACAGGGTTTGTTCATCTTCATCTTCTACTGCCTCTTGAAGAAGGATGCAGTTGCAGCATGGAAACGGAGCCTGCCTTGTTGTGAAGACTATGGTGACCAAAGTAAAACTTCTTCCAACAGCCGAGGTATGGCTATGCATACTCTTGCCTCGTCTAAGCCTCTTGTTTGCTCTGGGCAGACAAGCGCTTGAAGGCAAACATTGTGTTTTGTACCTGTAGAATTGATTCCATATTTTCCAATCTGATTATATACAATTAGTTATTTTATTGAATTTGTGTAAATGGTAAATTTCATGATTTTGTATCATTAGAAGGCCTAAGGTATTTGTTTGACGTTACTTTTAAAAATGCATTTTCGCCATTTTTTATGCCATCTTCAAACATTTTTCCCTATGGTCTCTTGCTGATGTATAGCTTACATTTCTTCAGTCTGGTTTTTTCTTCGGCAACAATTATTTGTATTTTGGAAATTTAAAATAAAGATTATTCATGTTTAAGAACAGGAAAATTTTTCGGAATAATAGAAGACAAATAATACAGTCATATTCATTCAACAATCGCAGTGCTTTATAGGAGGATGATGCTCTCATGATAGTCATTCCTACAATGATTAAAGGGGTTGTGATTTACTCAGTCATTATAGGGTGCTCAGTTGTATAAGTGAAAACGATATAAATGCTCTGATATTGCCTGATTGACTACATTGATTCATTTAGTAATTGGTAAATTTATTAGCCTTTAATGAAATCATCTCTTGATGTTTGCACATACTACATTGCCCATTTACGCTTTTCCTACATACCTGTCACTTCAACTCCAATAACCTCTGTATTCCAAACTATAAATGTTGCCAGTAATTTGCTAGTTTCCCAATATATTTGTCAAAACAGAACTATTTTAGCCTCTTGTTTTTTGGGGGTTTCCAAGAAACAGAGGTCATTTTTCCAAAATATGTTGTGATTTACTAATTCAGCTTTTTGTTTTTTATTTACAATGAATAGAACAAGCTTCTATACCTGTTCATAATCCTGTAATACATCGAGAAGGTAATACTTGGGCATCTACTCTGTGCCTATGTCCTGTTTTATGTCGTATGTTGTTAGTCCCAAAGCTTTGAGGGCTTGTGAGGGCTTGACCTGTGTGCTTGAAGAGCGCGCATTCTCTCCCTGCTGCGCATAGGATTAATGGTTTCCTTGTGTGCCAAAGCATGATGGTACAGTAAACCTGTGTTGTAATACCGTTATATAGATGCATACAGGATAGATGAAGGGTTTATTGGTGAATAGCATTCTGTAGATTTTAGTTTGCAAATGTAGATGTTATGTTTTGTTTTGGTGTTTTGTCTGACCTTTTTGTTTTGTTTTGTTTTTTCTCTTTTTTTCGGAGGGAGGGAGGGCTTATTATGCCTATGTGTCAAAGAAGTTCTTATATGTTTTTGTAGCAAAGTTGCAGAATTTTTAAAAATTGGATTTCATGATTTGTATGAAAACTTGAAAGGAAGATGTTATTGGAAAGAACTTTTTGTAGAGAAAGGTATTAAGCTAAGGATAAGCAGCCGTGGGTGGTTGGCAGATGCTCTGATGATGTTTATACCTTTTTTCCTATCAAACCTGTATCGTCCTTATCTCTCCTTTTTTTGGTTTTTTTTGTTACTCTCTTGTGACACCTCTACATTCTTCATCACTTATATGTTCATGTTTACACATTCTGTGGGGTTTTTTTTCTGGTCACAAATAAATTAACTCTCTTGTGCTGAACTTGTCAGTTTTAGCCTTTATTTATCAATCCTTATTCATTCTGGACAGCTTTGCACAAATTTTTATCCTGGTCTCCTGAACCTGTTTGAAAAACTTGTCTTGGTATCCTTCAGTTCCAGGCGTAACGAAGAAGCAGACAGGTATTGTGTTTCAACAATTCAGACTAATTTATACGAATGTCACTCTGGGTTGAGCACTAATTATGGTCTCTCGGTGAACACGTTTGAAATATCTTTAATATTTTTCATGTTACAGGAAGGTTTTCTTTGTTTTTTCCCTCCAAACACTTGGGCTGGTTCTAACCATTTGAAATCTAACCTTGGTTGTTTTCCGTTCTAACAAATTGAGAGTCCCTGTTATTAAATTTTTAATCCCACCAATAGACTAACTTGCACGTGAATGATAAGCAAAATAATTGAAAGTGTTTTAACCTCCTGTTCATTCATAAGTCATGACTGTTGACAAATCTTCCCAAAATTTCTATTTCTTCGTGGTTTACTTCTGCCAAAACAGTCTACCATTTAATTCCTGGATTTGGGCAAAGACATGGAGGGTGGGGAAATAGAGGCTGTAAATTTCCAACCAACTTCCAATTTCCAATTTGGCATTGCTCATGAATATGAAGATCGAATGCTTCTTTCTGTCTGTGAATCTAAGCTCCTCCCCTCAATGATAACAACCCAGAGAAAACTGGTGTGACTGGTCTCTGTTTTTGAATTCTTTGGATAAGATAACAATATAACCTCAATTGTGTCGATGGGCGCGTAAAATTACCAACCTTTTTATAAAAGATTACTATATTTTGAAAAATTAATACTGAACTAACAAGTTGGATTTTCATTAAAGTTTGAGGTATTGGTACTGATTTGTCCATGCATCTTTTGAGGTGATTTGTCTACTCATCGCTGGGTTCTTTTATGCTTTATATATATATATATGCTAGGATTGAGTTTTTAAAAACTGAATTACAAGGACCCATGATTCCTAATGGCGGATGAGCTGGTGGTGCAATGATTTTATTTCTCTCTTCTTGGACTTTCCATTCTCAAACTTCAGCTGTCTTTGTAAAGGGTTTTCTGAAAAACACTTAAGCCCCTTCATTATTATATCGGTGTATGTGTGTGTTTGTGAGAGAGAAAGAGGGAGAGGGAGAGAAAGAAAGAGCGGGAGAGAGAGAAAGAACGGGATAGAGAGAAAGAGCGGGAGAGGGAGAGAGAGGGGGGGAGAGAGAGGGGGGGATTGAGAGAGAGAGGGAGAGAAAGAGAGAGAGAGGGAGAGAGAGTGAGAGAGAGAGAGAGAAAGAGAGGACAGTTATGTTTGTACTGCTGTATATTATGTACACCTGTGTCGTGTGTGTATCTGTGAATGTGTATATGTTTATGTTTTTATGTGTATAGGTGGATGTGTGTGTTTGCATGCATGTGCATTCATGTGTATATGTGTATGAATGTGTGTGTGTCCAAGGGTATATACGTCAGTGTCCTGTCTATGTTCAAGGATAAACTGTTGAATGCAATATTGTCACTATTTTACCTTTAGCTATATGATCAGGTTTATTTCATATCATCCTTTTCTGTGCTGACATAAATTTTTGTTGTCCCTTCTTTTGTTATAAGATCATATGTAGGAAAAAATCATTTATACGGTCAATACTTAAGTGTATTAGGGTGCCAGAAATAAGCAGTTTGTACATTATTTGCTTATATCAGAGCACTGTATAATAGCTGCGTAGAACATACAGCATATTTGTTCAGTGGGGCCCGTGACTTTTTACGGAACTTCCAACTTGACAACTGTGACATTTTATTAAAAACAATCTCACCTCAGTTGTGTGAAGGTGTTTCATAGCATGAAAAATAATACTAACAAACCGAGAAAGTCTTTTATAGTCTATTTCTCCCCTTGTGCAGTTGTGTTGTTCTTATACAGAGTGGTAGTAAACTTAAATAATGTTTGAGTTAATTTTTTCAAGGTTTGAAAACTAATAATTTTGAGGAAGACTGACTGTATTACTGGAGTAGTGATCTCATTCTGATTGGTCTAAGACCAGTGTGATGTATTATTAATTATTTTATCCATTTAATCAACACATTCAATTTCAGTTTCTTTTGAAATACAGAAAAAAAATTTGGCCATTTCTAAATTTAGTCAATCCGATGTACAGGTTCACTTTTGTGTGAATCAAGTGATTTGAAATTCTTTGACTGCTTAAAAAAAATGAAAAAAAACATTGTATGCTTTGATATCCATGTTAGTAGATATGTAGCCCACTGTCTTTGTGTTGTAAAAGATATATGCATATATTCATATCCTATGATTTAAAATGAAATAGCTTGGTGTATGTTTTGGTTTTTGTCACTGTTGCAATAATTATATAATGGAGCTTAGGACACACAGAGAAGTGTTAATGGTTCATGTGAGAATGTTTTAGCAAGGCTGTCTTTAAAATGTCAATGGGTCAAATGATTTTTTTCTATTAAATTTTCCGCACAAAGCCTCAGAGTTTTGTTGTCATTTACTTTTCATGTGCTCATTCTGAAAAGAAATATTTCCATCCTCAGAATGTTTTTCAAACAGTAATCAGTTTTTCGACTCCAGGAGAGATCATTACAATTTTTAGAGGAGTGGGGTTACAGAATGAAATCTACACCATGGAAATAATTATTTGCTTTGTACATAAATATCTAACATACTTAATTGTGTTTTCCAATAGCACTAATGGTGAGAAACTACTTCCTGTTTTGATACTTACCTCACCAGAATGTGTTCATACTGTCATTACTTCTCCACCCAACAAACTAACCAACTGTCACACCTATTGCTTGAACCATTAGGTGAACGTGTTCTTTATAAGACTTGTGTGCGTAAGTGCAAGAAACCGTATGTCTGTTTAGAAAACAGAGTTCTTTCAGAAGTTAGAACAGAGGCAAAATGATCAAGACTGAATTTGATAAAATGTGTACTGCATTATATTTTTGTATGAGGTAAGTATGATTGTGGTTTACTCTGATGTTTAATTCAGGATGTATACTATACTCTTTAGCTATCAGCTGCTTATTTCAGTGTGCTTGACTTTGTCGTTTTCCCAAAATCGTACATTCTTCAACAACGACAATGTTTTTGGTGAATGTTGTGTGCCTTTTCTTTGTTTCACTTGATATCCTCCTTCCTGTCTGCTGTTACTGCTATTTTGTGCTGTCGTGTCTCCGTCTCTTCTTAAAGAACTAGTCACATCTTACAACAAGTTAGAAACATAGGTCTAGCTTTTTGAGCTCTACACTTTGATTATTTCAATGTCAGTCACTATTACAGTATTTGAGGTTTCAAGAGTTTTTTGTGATTTTAATTAATATCACCCATGAAAATAATCTTGGTTCAGTTCACCTTGTTGATGATATGCGAGAAAAACAAACTTGTCAGTGAAGCTGACTTTGCATTTTAAAGATTTTGCAAATTCGCATTTGTCAATTTATTTTTTAGGATGTGGACGTCAATTACCTGCAAGGCATTAATTTTCAAATCTTTGCGTTTTTTTAACATCTCTTTTGCCTTAAATTTGAATTTTATCAAAATGTGTTTCTAAACCAAATTGAAAATGAACCATTGGTGTCTCAAAGGTGTGACTTCTTCTTTAACTTCAAGTATGTTGTCTGTTCTCTGCTTGGGGCACTGTGTCAGGTTGACATATTTTGTAGTGCAAGAAGCTAATTGAAGGAGGCCCACAGAAGTTCTCCTAAGCGACCAATGTGTAGACTCAGTAGAGGCTCACAAATGGCTTCTAGTGGGAAGCAGATCATAAAGGACTCTCTTTGATTAATGTGGACTGTGACTAATAAGGACAGAGGTGTTTTAAGCCTCTTATGTCACTTCAGATTGTTGTATATTCAAATCATATGTTAGCTGTGTAGTGAAATATTGTCCTTGACTTACTGAAATGGCTTGTGCTCAATTTAAAAAAATTTTCTGGAGAATTATGCAGATGTGAATGATATTTCAACCTAGTTGTTATATTTATAGAGTCAAAATTGTCCAAGGTGTCCGCCCATTGTTGTCTTAGACCGGTGGATGTCTCGTACACTGTCATTATAATATCTTTTAAGTGCAAGAGGGAGTGGGAAGTGGTCGTTTGTGCATTTGCACAGGTGACTGTCATGGAAAGGTGGCTGTTAGAGAAGAGATATGAAAGGAATGATTCAACTAAATTTGTCAAAACAGGAATTTTTATTTTAATGTCATGTCATTACCATAGTTGACTTATATTTTCCAATATTATAATATAACAATGACATGTGACTTTTCCTTGATTAGAAGCATCTGATTGTTTATGACAGTAATATTGAGTCCTGTGAGGTCCGACTAAAAAAAAAAGAGAAAAATGTATAGTCCAAAATCATACAGGGTAAACGGAGCTAGCAGACTGCTTTCCACTTCGTGTGTGTACGGAGATGCCACTAATAGGTCTTTATTGTTGTCCTATTTTATTTCTTGCTTTCTATCTCTGTATGGACAGTGCAACATCATTTGGGTTTTTTGGGGGTTTTTTTCTCTCAAACTTTCTTTTTTTTGTCTACAGCGGTCACCACGACCAGAGCAAGCCCCCACACTAACAAAAACGCAAAACATTCGGACAACTCTGTCGATGACAGCTCAATGACAGCCTCAACCTCTATGACTGGTAGCAGAGAATGTAAGAAGTTTTTTTTTTATTCTGATTTTTTTTGGGGGGGGGGGG
>NW_004798049.1:195276-208248 GCF_000002075.1 Aplysia californica | reverse complement strand
AAGGCAAATAAAATTGTTTGGGATTTTTTACTCTCCTAATCCATCACATCCTGTTCAGAGACTGGCAACAAACTATAGGTAAATTATTGAGGGTTGGCCATGATTGAGCATTTCTTTGTACATATCTTTTAACAATCATGGCCAACCCTCAATAATTTACCTATAGCTTGTTACCAGTCTCTGAACAGGATTTGATAGATTAGGCGACTCAGACTCTACTCCATAGATCAAACCAAAAAGGAAATTACAATTGATTATGTTTATGTGAATTCTGTAGCCCATTCCATAATTTTAGGCTTTTGGAACCATTGGGTGATTTGTTTGTATTTGGTACCCAATCACTTTTATGATATTCAACTTCTAGTCTAAAATTTTTGTTCTTGATTAGTTGGGGGTTTTTTTTAATTCAAAGAGGTCATAAGCAAAATTAATCATTCCTGGTTTTTGAACGGCTAAGAGGAAGTACCGTAGACCTTTGCAGAGAGTGGAGATTTTATCTATTCTTTACAGTAAAAACAAAATTTTCAAAGCAGAAAACCACACACATTGCTGCTGCTGCAAAGTGGTAGCTTTCAAAGTGACTCTGTAGGGTGCCTACTTTTTTGCTCTCTACTTTTTCTTATAGCTTGTTTTGAGCTAGAATAATCAAGTTAGCTTTTTGTTGCTTGTAATTTACACAAATTCTCAACTCTATTTCAGACTCTGTCGCGTCCATAAATGAAGATGATAGTAATGGTCTGTATAGCACCCTCAATGAACCAGGCACTGTTACTGCAGACACAGAAAGGGGACAAGTGAGTTTCACACCAGCCCAGAGAGGCCAAGATAATCCGACTTTCTACAGCAATGTGTACGACAATGAACCAAAGTCACAGCAGAAGGCTCAACCAGGCGGCCCAGCATATTCGTCTGTCTCCACCTCTTCAAACCCAAATTCACCTATAAAATTAGGCGAGGGAGAAGTGGACAGTCGAAATACAGCGAGTGTGAGTGACATCAGGCTCAGGTTCGAAAAATCTACTTGAGACCCCTAGGGACATTGAGTTACCAGAGTGTAGTGTTCAATATTTGCCTTTGTTTCCAGGTGAAATGCTGATAATAATTTATTGTTTGTGAAAACCTTAATAATAGTGCCTGCCCTTTTAATTTACACCGTTTTATGACAATAACTGGCAATGTGGTTTTTAAAGAGAAATAGTGGCCTACTTTTGTTTAGATGGAAACATTGCCAGCTGTCAGCTTAAAGATGATTTTATTTGAGTTTTACAGTATACAGCTTCGCTTTGTTCAGATTTTTAATTCTGTTGATCAAGAATTCCATGTATGCTCTTTTAACTTTTTTGTTTATTTTTTTTTTGTCAATGAAAAAAATTTGTGAAAAGTTCAGGAATGATACGACTGTTGTCTCAAGCCTGAGATCTTGACACCTTTGGTCCAACCAGTCATATAGGACAGCATTTTTACTCCATGCATATATATATATATATCCTCAGCATCGTTCTACAAGCACTGATTCATTTTTTGAAGTTTGAAAAAATGTGCGAAAGAGGGTACCCAAATTAGATCTATGCCTTGAGCACTCTTTATTGTTCAAAGAAAAACTACAAGGGAAGTTACGAAACAGACACGGGACTGCCTCACCAGCAGATATAAGCTGACATACGTTATCACTGCCAGATATTGCACTTTCTGAAGCAGACAATTCTATTGTGTATTCTTCCCCCTCCTTGCCCCCCCCCCCCCCCCCCCACAGAAACACCTGCTGAGTCTTTGAGTCTTGGGTGGAGACTACTGCAAATAGGCAAGCAGACTGACAATCCTGTTGATCATAGTTTATATTGATTAAGCCACTCGTATTCATAATTGATTTAATATTTTCTATTGCGATGACTGTGTTTTGTGCAATGTAAGCTTTTTGATGTTTTGTACAATAAGAAATCACTAAATGAGTGTCTCTCTAGCCACTATCTGTAACTCCACACTGTTGTCCTCACTTTATGTGAAAGTTGAAATGTAGATGCTGCTTTAAATTGTTCACCTGAACCCTTGCTAGAACTTCCATCGAGCTTCCGTTGAGCACAACTGGTTTACATGTTCTTGTCTGAGCATTCGGAACTTTTAAGCTATGAAAAAAACAAATGTTTACCAAAGTACTTGTTTGCTGTTATGCAGTTGCTTCTTAAAGCTTTTCACCTTTATACTGACCTGAGTGATATGGATAAAAGTGAGAGTTAAAATGGAGTATGAAAAAGGAGATAGTTGATGATGTCTTTTTATTTTAATTTAATATTGTGAATACACAGGTGGGAATAGAGTTTTGAATGCCTGGCTATTTTGTAGTGTACAGAACGAAAGTACGAAAATATTTATTTTGGTAGTGGATAAGGATTTGGGTCTAAGGTTTAGAGCAATGAAATGTGGATCAATTTTTTAAGTCTCATTTGTGTTAAATATTTTTAAATCTCCAAGATAAACATTTGTTAGGAATTCTTTTTTTTTCAATAACTTTAAAAGGGATGAACCTTCAAGATCTGAACCTTAAAAAACAGCCTTCTGAACAGCTGGTATTCTTTTTTTCTCCTAATGATCTATTAAAAAGCTCTCATGCTTAATTTTGGTCTAGCGTACAGTATTCAACATTCCAAGCCAAGCAAATAGCTCTACATATTTCCAGCCCTTTGCTTATAAGGTAGGCCCTATAAATTTATTTGGTTGCAGTCAGAAGAGCACATGCATCATTTTGTGAATTTCTGTTATTGAGTTTGCTTTTGTCAGGAATTGAAACTGACAAAAACAAGTAATGTTTGCTCAAATGGGAGTGCATATTTATATATTCTTCTGTCACTGTTCTATGATTGATATTTAAGTTTCTACAAATGTCAAAGGAGAACTGAGAGAAGCTGATGAAACCATAGTTGATACTTTTGCAGTGAACTGTTTGTGATATATTTCTTAGCAATACTAACTGTTCACAAGCTATACGTCTGTACTCACTTTTTTTTCTTTGCCTAATGATATAAATCTCAAATGTATTCAAATGTAGAATATGTTTTTGGTATGGAAGCGTACATATTTATATCCATGTTATAGTCTTCATTTTTTAGCGCTATGCCAACACTGATTGTTATTTTATCAATGATGTAGATTACTTTGTTATTGGCTTTAACAAATGATGCCTTATACATTTGGAGCTTTATCCTGAGATCTCTACAATATAGGCCGTCCTGCTCAGTGGTAAACTGTATTTGAAGTATTCTAGATTGTGACAATTTGAATAGATACCACTCCAAGAACAATTTTGAGTTACTCCACCACATATGTGATGTAGAAGTTGCCAACTCATCAATAGAAATAGCTATACTTCATAAAACACTGGTTACATCTACTTAGGCTAGTTACATAGCATCCCTATAATTTCTTCTCCCGCACTTTCTCGGAGATCCTGCTTAGCATCTTTCTGAAACATTATTGAGAAAGCTCCTGTTGAGACTGAAAGTATGACCTCTCCTTTAATTCGCTGCCCCACAGCAGGCTGGGATGTACGGGTACCATTAGTGCTGTCTCATTTTACCCCCCAAAAATGTTATTTGATGTTATGTGTGGAGACTACACCCTGTGTAAAATACTGCAAGTGTCATAATATTCTTTCTCTTCCAAACATTGATATTTTATCCAGGGTTTTCATCCCTCAAGTCCTGGTTTGTCCAGGTAGACAAGCCTTCCTTACACTCCAGGGAGAGGCGGAGGGGGATTGTTTGTCAGTACAATGCCCGTTGCTGCAGAAATAAAGCTGTGTATTAGGCTTATGTTAACCGTTTCCATCTATTTGTTTAGGATAGTTTTATCATGTTTCTTTTGCACAAAAATGCGGCAAAGCAGAAAATTGTGAAAAAAGTTTCCTATGGCTTAAGTTGTTACATAAGTTTTGAACCCATCTTCTCTCCCCTAGTGAGTTACAAAGCGAGCAACTCTCTACCAAGCCCCTTGTCTATTCCACAATTGAGGCAAAGTAAAACCTGTGGTAGGTTGATATTATTTTGTACTAGACTGTACTTTGAGACTTTCAGATGCACGTTAGTACAGTGTGACAGAAAGTTGCCAAGTTTGAAAATCATTTGTTCCATAAATAGACAGTTTGATAGTAGAAAGACACAGATAGAGAAAAGTAGACAAATGGAGAGAGATGATCCATACCTTGCTGAAGATTTGGCTGTTAGTGCCTTTATGAAGAACATTTTATGTAAATTCTTTTTTCTCCGTTTGTTGTTCTTGCCTGTAAGGAAAATTGACTTGCAGCAATCACGAAAGCCTTTCAAGCATAATGACCAAATTCAGCACATTTTTAAAAAATAATTTTATTTTAGCTATTTATAAAATCTGATGTTTTCTTGTGGTATCTTCCAATGGTTTCTTTTATTTTCTTTGCATAATATTAATAAAATATAAAAATGGTTATGACCATGGCATTGTTCTCTTTTACAGTGACATAAATACTGCCTTCTTATGACAAAAAAATGTATGCATAATTAGGTCTCATAGTGTTTTTATATAGGGGAGAAACCCCTTTTCAAAGCACGTCTTTTTAAGATAAGATAAGATAGTACTTTATTATCCCAGAGGGGAATTTATCTTGGTTTGATGGCGGTACAATTAAAATTAAGGAAGTTTTTGGCTTCTGAAAATATGCATTGTAACCTAATTGCATATCGATATTGTTATGACTAAATACATTTTAATCAACTACTGCCTAACTATTTACTGTATACCTCAGCAAATCAGACAAAAGTTACACCGGCCAATGAATATTGACATCAAATAATCAGATCGACCAAATTTTAGTTAAGTTGAAACACACACAAAAAGTTAGTTTTTTTGCCTCTCTTGTGAAATGTCATTTTTGGCATATACGTTTTTCTGTGATAAGACGGCAGAATAGTCAAATTTACTTTGAGGAAATCTGAGAATATCTTTTGGAAGGAAGAGGGTGGAGAGTTTGCTGTTAACTGTGTTCATAGAAGGGGAAGGATTAGTGACTGGGAAAAGGGAAGGGGAGGACTTCCGTAACGAGCGACCACTATGAGACAGAGCAGAATTGAGGGCTTGAGGTAGGGGTAAGGGTTGGGTTAGGGTTAGGGGTAGAGTTAGGGGTAGGGTTAGGGGTAGGGTTAGGGGTAGGGTTAGGGTTAGGGTTTGGTCTAGGCCTCTTCTTTATTGTGTTTGATGAGGTGTTCGCTCGTTACGGAAGTCCTTCCAAGGGAAGGGTGAGGGGTCTGTTTTTACTGTGTTCATGGAGCGGTTAGGGTCAGGGGAAGAGAAGGGTGCAGTGGAAGGAGAGGGGGGGAGATCTCATTTTTGTAGTTCTCCTCTCATACATTTCTGTTTGTTGTTCTTCTTCCTGGGCTTAGGATTTTGGAGTGGTTTTTTTAAATTTTGTTTTGAGTTTTTAGCTAGTTTTTTTTAAATATTGGAACTCACAAGTTCCGTGAAACAATTTGTACAGCTGTGCCTCTACACAAAGATTCCTTGCCTCCTCTGGTGTTGTTGTTTTGTATATTTTTACCAAAAAGCATCATTCCGTTGAATACCATTGTAGCATTTTAATTACTAACTCCGTCATGCTGATGCTGATGTATTTTACTCATTTACTGTTTTGCTTTATATTAAAATGTCTCAACCATGATACTACCATTACCTTGAGTGTTGAGTTTCGGTTCTTGAGGTCAAAATACTAAAAACTTACTCCCCCCACCAGGGCAGTGCTACTGACTGAAGTTGTCTTTAGGCCATTCCCAAAGGGGGGATATTAACATGTTCTTATGCACAGTAGAATTGTGAATGGGCTGATTTATCAATGTCATGCTCATACTGTGCAGGAACAATGCAGGGGGAACTCCTGCTTTTTCTTTCCTCATCCTTACTATCGTCATTTTTCCTCTGCTTCTTTTGTATGTTGGTCACTCTCTTGTGGACTGCTATTTCCAGGGTGCCTTGATAGTCGAAGCAGACTTTGTGCTGTTGAGGCTAGCAGAGTATGCTTGATTTCCCGTTTGGACTTCTTTGTTGACATCCACCCCTTGGCGCTCATATTACCTTATACAGTTGTCAACTTCTTTTTTCAGTGGTTGATCGGAGGTTGTCACTGGTAGATCTGAATTCTTTACTCTCACTCAGTTGTTCTTGTCTGTTAGTCTTGTTTTCTTCTGATACAACATGACTTTTATTGTTTTAATGTACTTCTCTTCACTCAAACCAAGGAGTGATAGGAGAGCAAGCCCTACTTCTTTTCTTTCCTCCAGTTGTTTTTGTCCATTTTTTCTTTCTTTTCCCCAGCTCTAAATGGTTGTTTTCATGTTAATGCGCTTCTTTGTACTCGACTCAAAAAAAGCTAAACTAACCTCTCCAGAAGAGACGAAGTCAATTTTACTTGATTACGCATTGGACACGCAGCCCTAACACACAAATACCTCCTTCAGGGAGATGAAAAGTGTCGGATGCGACACATATTTTACCATTAGACACATTTTAACCAAATGTCAAGACTTCGGAGTGACCCGAGGGAAATACTTTGAATGCAAAAAATTGCAAGACATTTTTTCCGTCGTTGATCCCAACAGAATTTGGGATTTTATGAAGGCCATTGGCCTTTATGGATAGCTATGAATTTTTAAATGTATTTTAAATTTAAATTTAAATCTATTTACACTCCATTTTTATAATTTTTAACGTTTTAAATAGAAATATTGAACAGTACCAGACCAAGAGATAAACTGTTGAGAAAAGCAGTTGCGAGCGCCGTAAAACCCCATACTAATCTAAAAAAAGCTAAACTATAATTGCTTCTTTCCACTCACTTAAAATCTGTGATACACTACAGTTCCTAGGTCCTGAAATACTGATGAGAATACAAACTGCTTACACTTATCACTTCAAAACGCATTGTTCCATCCCCTGAGACAATGTTCATTGTGCTGTGTTTTGCTACCTTACAATTACAAAGTGGGTGGTTGGCGGGTGCTCTGGTGTGATCTGCTCCTTCTTTTCTATCAAATATCTATCGTCCTTATCTCTCTCCTCCTTCTTTTTTGTGTTTGTTACTCTCTTGTAGCATCTCTAATCTTCGGCACTTATATGACCTTATTGTGTTGCAAGTGCCGTAAAACTCTTACTAAAACTAAAGAATTACAAACCTATTTTTGAGAAATGTGACGTAAAAAATTTTGAGTTTCACAACATGTCAAGCTTTTTTGAATGAAATTCTTTGAATATCTTGATAACAACTCCAAATAATCTAATGCTTTTGATAGAGCAGATGGAACATTCAGTTTCTGACCTCATAGTCTCAGTAACTCAAAAAACATAAAATGTCAGATATAATTTTGTAATTCTAAGATAGCTATTTGTCTGCATTTCACATTCTGTTGTGATGATAGGAGTGGTAAAATTAAGAAAACACTCGATTAAAATACAATAAGCTGTGAGTTCAGAATCATTTACAAACTCTGTAGCATCATCTTGTATATCTGCTAGTTGTAAACAATATATCGTCACAATCGTTCATCAATGTCGTGTGTCAAAATACGAGGATTTGAAGAGAAGCAAAAAAATTGTTGTATTTCACTGAGCACGTTATCATAACACAAAATGTTTCATTAGTCTAAATCTGTTATCATTTCAAGAAGAGGAACGAGATGAGACTAAGATCAAACAATGCACCTCATCAAACTCTATAGCTTAATTTTATCAAAATTTTTACCTACTATAATATTGAATGAAGTCGACGATTGGTCCTCTAATGGCGAATGAAATTATTGATTTTAGGAAATAGTGATTCAAAAGCACGTACATAAGTACCATGCATCATAAGGTATGTGTCCATCTCTTACACTTTATGATGAATACTTTTTAAATGTTAATCTTCTGTCGACCTGCTTATTACAAACTCAAACCCAAGTGAACCTGACATGTATCAAAAGACTTTCAAATCATAACAGACTTGACATGTATCGAAAGACTTTCAAATCATAACAGACTTGAGCAAAAAACAAACATCTTGTCCGCATAAAGGTCCACCAGTACCACACCACTCTTTATGAGACAATATAAAGAACATCTGGAAGCCATGGAAAGGTTAATAAAGATTTTATTAATAAAAAATTATTCCCTGCAAGAAACCAGCTCTTGCTAATCAAAATGCATATTTCATGACAGTTAAATTAGAGGTAATAAGTACACATAATAAAATAAACTTAAGGCAAGGTTAAGTTTGCAAATGTAATTAGAATTCAATTCGTAAATCTCCACAATCACAGAGCAGGCAACACCATATCAACAATTCTAAAATCTGTTCCAAACACAACATCAGGCTTGGGGTTATGAAATACCTAGATCTAGTGGTAAAGAATTTCACTGCGGTAAAGAGTTCAGCATACTCAATTTGAAAAAAAAAAATTATAATGAGAAATTACACACACAAGACAAGTCAGTCACAAAATCTTATGTCACCATCTTCTTGGGAGAAAAATTTTAGAGTTGAGCCACAAATTGTTATTGTATTTTTTAGATTACAGCGAAGAAGAACGAAGAAGCATTTAAATTAATATACCAACACAGGAAAGCCAGTTCTTCACAATATTTTGATCATCCATCATTTCTAATTTGCATAATAAAGAGGAAAAAAAAGGAGGAAATGAAGTAGCAGTAACATTGGTAACAGATTAGAGGGCTGCTACATAGCTGAGTAAGGACCCAGGCATAACAGAATTGTGTAAAATTGTTGTTGTTGTTGTCGTCACTGTCGTTATCACTGTTGTTGACCCATAAACAAATGAAGACTAGAGAAGAACAACTGGTGATGTCTCATGTTCCCGCTGACAGAAAATTTCTATCCAAAGACTTCCTGTTTCTCTCTTGCGTAGAATTTTTTGAAGTTTTTGTGATCCGCTGTTGAAATATTCTCTCAGTGGTTATTTCAGATAGGCTTTATCTTTTCCTGTAATCATTGTGTTGCACAGAGCTGTCCCCAGGGTTTTATGCACCCTGCATAATTTAGCAACATTTGATCATTTTTTGCATAATTTCCGATTATTTTCCTTTATTATTCTTTGTTAGAATTAACAGAATCGCATAATTTCACATTTTTGGACTCAGTTTGCATAGTTTCCGAATTTTAAAAAAATAAAACCACGGGGACATATAGTGGGGATTTGAAGAAAAGGATGATGGTTTTGGACATCACCAGTTTTTCTTCTGTAGTTTTCAAATGCCTGTCGGCCAAGGCTTATGTAGGCTACACAACAACACTCTACAAAGTAGCCTGGTCCATAGAACAGTTTTTCTTAAGTAAAACTGTACAGTGATAACCACTTCACTTAAGACCCTGACCACAAATTAAAATCAAACAAGGATTTGCAGATGGAAAGGATATTCTGTAACTTCAGAAGAGAAGCAAAATTACTCTAAATGGGTTTTTTTTAATTATAAAAAGGAGTTATACCCTACCCTGCCAAAAGTGAATAGCTTATGTTATTTATGAACCATTTTAAATCCTCTTTCATGTCCCTCACTACAATAACAGCAATGAACTAACAACTTTCTAGCCCTCAGAGGGAATCCATTTTAATTTTTAAAAGTTGTGGCCTCTACTCAAGAGCAGGACTCTATCATCTATGTAACAGCCCTCTTGCAAGAAATTTGCAATGTGCAAAATAAAATTGCAAAAGCCCTGTAAAAATGCAAAAATCACAACACTCATATAAATTAACTTACATAACAAGTGCAATATATTATCACACGTACCACAGTTAGTTTGATTTTTTGCTTTTGATTTTATTTAAAAATAAAAGCTCATGTATATATCCGGTACATCAAATACCAAAAAAATGCTGCTTCTCCTCATTATTCAAGGCCTGAACTCAGGATTGACACAACAGAAAAAAAGTGTCCATGGCAAGCACTGAAATCCTTTTCTCAGTGTTTGAACGGGCACGAGTTTGGTAGTTGAAGGGACAAGACAGAACACTAAAGTATATTATGTCCTCCTTCAAGAGAGAGCTCTGCTTGTCATATCCTCGATACATCTACAGTGCAAATTATAACTTATTATAACTTAAGTTATGAAAACTCATAAAAACACTTGTCCAGTGTAAGAACTGGTCTAAAAGTATCAAAATTTGGAAAAATATACATTATTCTTCAGAAGATGGAATACTATCAGCGGTCACACACAAACCAGCAATAAATATCTTTTCTTTGATCAATTTTACTTTTTTTCCCATCTCCTTAACTTTTCTTCCAATTCTTTTCTATTATTTCTTTTTTCAGATACCTTTTTGAGAAACTAGAGGTGAAAATGGATATATATATATCCTTGAAAATATAAGTATACAACTCTAGAGAACAAAAAAACATCAGGAACATTAAACCCACAAGAAACAAAAAAAGACATCTACAGAAATCTGATAATTCATACACAAAAATAATGAAGTCGTGAAAGGAAAAATATCAAAAGATCAAAGCAAACGGCTCATAAAATTATAGAAAAGAAAAAGGAACTGTATCAGCAAAGACAATTTGTAGATCACATGTGCCCTTTGGTAAGCAAAAAATTGCCTAGAAACAGGATTTGCTGGACGGAATAAAAGCATCACATTTGTACTTCAGATCAATAATAAAAGATCACAGAAATAAAAAGCACTTCTACAAATTCAAAACAATATGTCATTAATTGTCTTGGATACAGTAAACCTCTCTTCCATTTAATAATAAAATGATTCCCTATTTATTATATAAAGGAAACTGTTTTCTATTAGGGGCAGGCACGAGACGAGCCGAGTCTCGTTTCTCGCGGGAAACGGCCTTCCCGTCACTTCCCGGGCACTAAACTTCTGCTCGGTACCGAGACGTGATACTTGCTCGTTGGCTTGACATAATGAGTAACAGTAACGAGAGTGAGAGAGTGAGAGGCGAGAAATGACAACGCAGACAGTGCCACCCATCATCGTGCCGTCCTGTGTGTGAAACTGAAAGGGAGGGGAGAGGGTGGCGAGACGAGGCGAGTGGGGAGTTGATCAGGGCCTAGGCCTAGGTCGTCTCCCTACCTTCCTTCACCGCCTGCGCCTGCGCACCAGGGCAAGCCTAGTTTCTAAGTTTAGATCCCCGCAACGACCGGCCTTCCCGCTAAACGGGTTGCTCGTTCTGTGGGGCGAGAAGAGAAATCTCGGCCACGGCCGGCCTTCTCGCTGAAAGAGCGGCTCGAACTACGGGGCGAAAAGAGAAATTGGTCACGAGACGAGAAGCATTGCTCGAGACTCGAGACACGAGACGGGAAGTATTTCTCGTTCCCGGGACCGGTCTCGGCGAGAAATAGGTCAGCTACTCGGTCTTCTCGCTCGCGAAGGAAAAAGCGCTTCCCGCCCGTCTCTATTTTCTATGACTATATAACTGCTCTTAACCCTTACAGCATCGTGCTAACTTTAGCCCTTACTACCCTCTGGTTCAAGTAATACTGGAGTCCTTGACTTCTGTGGCCCAACCAATACTGACAGTGTCAGCAATTTTATTCACACATTAAAGTAAAAGATTCTATATCCTATATTTCTTTTGTTTGAAGTTTCAGAAGAAAACATGGAGAATATTTTTCAGAAACAATTGGATAGATTATGTTAAAAGTACCGGACTGGGTTAGAAGTGGTCAGCGCCCTGTGAGAGAAATACACACAACTGGAACTGTAGGCCTAAGGGTTATCATCTGTCCGGCATATTTTTGGTCTGTACATCCTGCATCACTATGACTTGGTGAAATTCTATTGATGATAAACAAATCCTCCCCCCCCCCCTTTCAATCCTGAAGTGTATATGTTGTAACTATGAGCCTTGACTTTCACGGGCCAGACACTCACACACAACTGCCAAAATGGGATTTCTACAGATTGAGAATACGAAGAAACAATCGTTACATACTATACATATCAAAGATTTGTGTTCAAAAGAGCAAATAAAAGTATAAATGCTGCAAGATCTATGTACTTCAATCTCAACAAATCGCGATCAACACAATAAATGTCTCGTCATCTCACCACATTATGACAAAAATTTAATCTTATAGTACTAGCATCTATAAAAGTAAATCTTTGCAACCTTTAGGAATGGTTATGTTGTATAAGACCATTTTTTTAAAGTGTCTATAGAATTCCTAAATAAAATATAATCTCTTAAGGTATGAAATAAAATCCTCATCAGAAGATATTTTTTTTGGGCCAAATCATGTAAAACTTTCTCATAATTTGAATATTTTAGATAACTCGTCAATAAATTTGACATTCCGAAAGCAGGGATGGACACAGCACTGGTGATTAAGAGGTCAATAAATCATCAGCCTTTCAATATAAAACAATGTCAGTGACACAGATCTAAAACACTGGTCATTGAGGGAGTGTTCTTGAGTAGAACACTCTACGCCTTGTTCAAAACCAGGGTGCAGTACCGAAATGACAAACAATTTTTTATGTGAATACGTTTCATGATGTACCAAGTGGTGCGATATTATGAATTAATTTATGAATTATCATGTAGCAGGTTGCAACTAGCGATCTAAGTCAGATATGAATTTCTTACAACATACTGTTGTAACTCAAAATGCCTCACTTCTTGGACAAAAACGTCATCACATCTTTCTTTTCTTCTCTTCGTTCTTTCAACATATTGAACTAAACTGAAAAGATAAACAAAACTTTAAAACAATTTTTTCAAAGTTGCATAAGTTCCTGAATCCAGGAAAAAATCCTCTGAAAATGCTTGACCAGGGGTGCCAGCTAAAGACAAAACAAATCTCCAACTTGTTTGAAATTTTTTTGCAAAGCATTTTGTATAAAAAACAACAACATTGAGAATGTGTGTGTTTGTGTGTAAGTGAGAGAGAGAGAGAGAGAGAGAGAGAGAGAGAGAGAGAGAGAGAGAGAGAGAGAGAGAGACAGA
>NW_004798049.1:189553-194002 GCF_000002075.1 Aplysia californica | reverse complement strand
GTGGAGGGATCATGAATAAAAATGGATCCGTAAAGTAGAGCCATACAACTTTCCAGAAGAAAGACCAAGATACTCGATAAAAATTCCTTCCACATGAGAATAGAATTCAGGTCTTCTGCATGTTTAATACCAAGTGCCCATTGTGGATGGGATAGGGTTGTGTCGGGTCAATTGCCTGACTCGTCCCCTGAAAACAAACGCATTTGTTTTTCAGGTGAAGAGTCGGGCAATCAGTTTGTGCCATGATAGCCACTTTTGAGTTCTCAATCTGGCTAGCAAACTGACCCAACCCAACCCAATCGTGCCTATGGGCACCCCTCATAACTGCCACACCACAATGGACAGTCATTAGAAGACATCAGGAAGGAAAAAATAGAGAGAGAAAAAACCAACCACCTATCTTCATTCTGAAGTTATTCTTTAAAGTACAGTATATGCAGTTTTAAAAGTTTTACAGGAGACCCAAAAAACTGAGTGCTGTTACCCCAAAAAAAAAATTTGCTTTAATAAGGAAGTTATTATCAAATTTGTATTCTTAAAAATAATCACTTGGGATGTTTGCAAAGAGTTTGTTTTCTTGGTAACAAGATGCAGTATTTTGGGGGGCTCTCCTGTAAAATTGTAAAAACTGCATATACTGTACTTTGTAAAAATGACAGCAGCATTACTTAGACACGAATAAGACAGAAGGCTTCTGAGGCTCACCTCTTTATTGAAGGTTTTGATCGTGTATCTGACCGGAGTATCCAGCTCTGCGTCCTCACTGCTGGCCTTGACCTCCAGGGTGTAGAAGTCATCTTGAAGTGTCAGCTGGTGCACGAGGGAAAAAAAGGACGAGATGAAGTTGCAGTTCATGGGCCAAAAGCCTGAAATATATTGGCTTTGAGTTTGAGCTTCAGTAAACAGGAGAACATTCGCGCAATATCCAACATTTAGTGCGGGGAGAAAAGTAAGACAGACAGACAGAAACAAATGAGGGAAAGGAAAGAAGTAGGATCTACCAGTGGTGCCCTTCAACCACCTGCAACAATACATTATGAAAAAATTTGTTTAATTTTCGTAAGAGTTTTACGGCACTTGCAACACAATATAAGTGCCAAAGACTAGAGGTGTTATAATAAGAGAGAGTAGCATACACAAAAAAGAAGGAGGAGAGATAAAGACCATAGATATTGATCAGAAAGAAAGAGCAAACCACACCAGAGCACCTGCCACCAACCCACCTATATTGGCTTTGAGTCTGAGTTTACGTAAAAAGGGGCCCACTGGCACAATAACCGTCATTAAATTTTAGTACAGGGAGAAAAGATGTTGGGTTTTTTTTTTTAAATAAGGTTTTACAGCGCTCGCAACTGCATAAGGTCATAAGCGCTAAGAGGTGGATTCAACAGAGAAGTCTAAATGGGGAATCAGGCTTACTCTGCTCACCTCTCTAGCCTCAACAGCACAAAGTCTGTTTCAAATACCAAGGAACCCCGGAAATAGCAGTTCAAAAGATGGTGATAAACATACAAAAGAAGTAGAGGACAAATTACGAGAGTAAGAATAAGGAAAGAAAAAGCAGCAGTTCCCCTTATGTTGTTTCGGCAAAGTATGAGCATGACATTGATAAATCAGCCCAATAACAATTCTACTGTACAAAAGAACATGATAATATCCCTCCTTTGGGGATGGCCTAAAGACACTTCAGTGCTTTCTTGTCGTATTTCCATTTTTAATAACAGTGAAAACAGTTCACTGCAAAGAGTGAGCTTAAGAAAAAGTCACATTTTCACTGTAAAAAAAAATGGAAATACTACAAGGAAGCACTGAGGTCGCGCTGTACAAGACAACCACCTTTCTCTTCGACAATGGCTGGCCACCTTCCACAATTCCAAATGTATGCACTCATCAGCAAAAGTGCACAAGAACCACAACATATCACAACTCATTTCTCGACACATTTCTCTTATTCAGAAACACACCTTCAGCTTCAGATCCAAGGACGCCATCTTGTCTCTCAGTGCAACGAGGCAGTTCTGGAGGCTGGCCTCCTTTGTCGTCTCAATCACTCCAATGTCAACGCAATGTTCTGCAAACTTCACAAAGCAGTCGTTCTGGTACAGACGCAGGGATTTTACGCGGTGGATGATACCATCAGCAACCTCAAACTGAGCATCAATCTTAATACAAAGAACAGAAAAGTGAAATGTATCATTCCCAATGGGACATTAAGAAATTATTGTTTGAGCAATTGAATGTAAGAAATTAATACATATACAATACACAACATCATACCAAATTAAGGCAATACCACACAAGTGTCAGTTGCCACTGTGCAGCACCCTGTTTTAAACATGTGGTCAACATGTCTTGCTCAAGGATAATAATGATAATCATAATGATAATAATGAATAGCATTTGTATATGCAAATTCCCGTCCAACAGCAAGCTCTCAGCGCTTTACAAGCTGATTACCCCAGCAGACCTGATAGCATTCTGAAACAATCTCAACTTCCCGGGAAGCATACAAATCAAGCTGCCATTTTATAGGATATCTACGAGAGACCACCTATCTTATAAGCCCTAACATTGATATGCTTGTAGTCTCTTGTTCCTGCTGTCACTAACAACCCATAGCCCTATGCCTTGGCTCTGACAGTTCACTGAGAAAAATATCAAAACTTAAAATACACACAGGGAAATAATCGATTCAATTGATTGTAATTATTTTTACAGCATTCATTATTTAGTCGCCGCATTAAACCATTTTGCCAAAATTGTAAAGTAATTTTTTTTAGAGAGATTTTAAGGATAAGAAGTCAAAGAAAAAAACAACTTAAGTGAAGCTGCTCAAAGCTGAAGGGAATGAGTCATCTTGCTGGAGAAAACAACTAAATTTTGTAACAAAACCGAGTATAAAACAGTTTGTCATTCTCAGAAAGTTCACTCCCTGTTAATCTATACATTGAGAAAAACTAAACCATTCCTTTCATTGTAAAAAAAACAAATATCTAGAAACAGTGTCATTTGGCTTAGTCAAAGTTCAACAGCCTTTTATTTATATAGATTGATCTTAAAGACCTTTATGGAAGTTCCATGATTAGTTTCTTGCCAAATTATCAGTATTAGTGTGAATGGGTGTGGATGCATGTGTATATATATATGTATTCATCAACGGATGCATATGTGAGCGTGTGCATTTGTGTGTTCATGATAACAGTGTGTGTGTGTGTGTGTGTGTGTGTGTGTGTGTGTGTGTGTGTGTGTGTGTGTGTGTGTGTGCGTGTATGTGTGTGTGTGTGTGGGCGTGTGTGCGCGCGTGTGCACGTGCACATATGCATGCTTGAGTGAGTATGTATTTTTCAACACACATTAGTTACAGTCTCTTTTAATGCATATCAGTCCTGTTTCGTGTGACAGGAACTTAACCCTATCCGTATGCCCCAGGGTCATTTTGTACACCAGAGGTTGTATTCTTCACATTTTAGAATACTTCTAGTACGAAGATCTCTTTGAAACTTTAAGTATTTCTCAAAAAAATATTTTTTCAGACTGCTATGCAAAGTGTACGGATCCGATTAACGAGTAAATTTCCTCTTAGGAAAGTGGTGGCACAGAGTTCCCCACATCGTATGGATACGATAGTAAAACACGACGTACGGATAGGGTTAATTTGGTCATTATCGTTCTTGTTCTTTTTCTTACCATTCTGTTTAGATTAAATGGATATATTTTGCCTAACAGACTCTATTCTTCAATGACAATATAAAAACATTCAAATCTAGGGCCTACCTCATCGATCCCAACTTTAGTCATCATGGGATGGAACTCATATCTTGGCTTCTTCTCTTTCACAATTTTTTCATGAGCTTTCCATTTCCTGTCAATGTGGTAGTCTTTCTCCAGAATTTTTCGCAAGAAATTCTGTATTGCCAGGTGAACCGAGAGGTCGTTCTCCTTTGCTGACACCATTACACTGAACATGAGGCAAAAGGTAAAAGACATTTATACACTTGCAAAACAAAAAAGAATAAATGAATACTTCAAATTAAAATTGAAAAGCACATGCAGTTGTGTGATACCTCATAAACAAAGCTTACACCACTTTATAATAATGTTCTTGCATGGTCAGTTAGTCCCATTTTTCTTTCTCAATTGGTTGCTTTTAAGCACAAAGAGGCTATCCCGAAAAATGCTGTTTTGAGAAAATCAAAGGTAAAGTTTTTGCCCCATGCTCAGTTTCTTTAAAAGACATAGAGAGTTTTCTCTATAACCAAACAAATATACACTCTAATGAAACCAAACTTCTCCTATAGGTAGGGCAATGCCCATTTTTGGTGTAGGTCAAGGTTTCTGGAAATCCTCAAAATCTGGGTTAGCCTGCTTGTCCTTAAAAGCAACCAATTTCTCTCCATCTCCCACCCCCCACCCCCCCTTCCCAACAACAACAACAACAACAACTACAAC
>NW_004798049.1:187806-189453 GCF_000002075.1 Aplysia californica | reverse complement strand
ACACACACACACGCACACACACACACACACACAAAATCCAAAAGGAACATACAGTGCTGCATTCTGCATCTTTCTGAAACTAAAACATTATCTTTCCCATGTTCCTTTCCTACCAATTGCCAAGTTCCACTTACAGCTGGCTGAACTCAGAAAAATAGGGTAAAGTATTCGTCAAAGACTGCAATGATGGATCTAAATAAGCTGGTATTCAAACTCAGAGCTTTTTCATGACAAGTCCAAGACCATATTTGCAACATAAAATGACATGATATATATATATATACATATTGTAGTGGAATCTGATTCTAAAATCACATTGTTCATTGTTTCAGGAAGCAATATCCCTGCATTCTGGACGTACCCATTGATGCTCCGCTGCTCTCTCCAAAATGTCACTCAGGGTCTTTCTACTGATTGTGCCAACTTCTTAGATCACAAAACCATCCAAACTACAGATCCAAAATATAGAAGACAGAAGCTTGTCAGTAGGTAGAGAGAGGGGCAAACTTTGATACTTAGAAGATGGAAAAAGTGAGAAATCCTACTGGCAGCTAATAAACTGTTAAATTTGTTGTTTCTAAAATTACAAGTTATAACAAACAAATCTCTCAAGGTACAACTGATAACTCACCTTCCAACAAATCCGTTTTGTGCTACCTCTGTCAATGCTTTTGCTACGAATGGCAAAGATTCAGAATTCTGAGTATCTGGGGAGAGTAAAAATCCAGAAAAACCACCCACTGTAATCAGTTTCAAAACGTATGACCAGTCTGAAATCAGATTGCCACAGTAACAGTAATTATGTTTCAAACATGTTTTACATCCTCATCGACACTGTTTGGACCATTTATGAGGCCAGCTGCTTCAACTCTCTCTTCCAGGGCTACTCTACTCCAGGCAATGTGAGATATAGCAGAAAGACGGAGACAAGCGACAAAACATTATCTTGATGAAGGAATTGAACTTAAGTCCTTTGTATGCAAGGCAAACAGCACTACAGACAGTAATTCTCAGTTTACTAAAAAAGCAAAATACTGGCTTCGTTTCTCTTCTTATTTCCCTTTGTTTTTTGTACCAGTTCAACGTGTAAATTAGACAAAATAAAGTACATGTAACTCGACAGCTATTGAATTAAAGGTTCTAATAAGAAAGAGGAAAATAAAGGGAAGGAATTAAGGTATGATGCATCTGAGTAAATACCACACGCACACACATCAGAGAGGTGTCATTTGAGTGAGAGTTTTACGGCACTTGCATCACAAATAGATCATATAAGCGCCAAAGATTACAGATGCTACTAGAGAATAAATACAAAGAGAAAAAGAAGGAGAGATAAAGACGACAGATGTTTGATAGGAAAGAAAACCACAAAACAGCACCAACCACACATGCTCATCTGTGTCGAATCAAGCGGAAACAACAAGCCCTCAGGAAATAAGTTTTTCCTCTACCTTGTATTTCTGCCGGATTCTTTTCCTCTGAGAGTGGATCCAAGTCAGATATCAGAATGTCTTCTTTCTCTTGACAAGCAATCTGAGGAAAAATGCCCCCCAAAAATGTACTTTTCGTAATTGTGATAATTTTACACTGAGCGAACTTTGGGATATGTATATAAATAAACTTCTGTCTATCAATAGGAGGCACAAC
>NW_004798049.1:181800-187212 GCF_000002075.1 Aplysia californica | reverse complement strand
AAATATGACGTCTGCGACCCCCCTAAGAAAAAATAAAATAAAAACAACTCTAAAATAATTAATCAAAAACCTTACCACTAAGCTTCAATACTCCCAGATGTTCATACAATGAAGTGGAGACCGGAACACAAAGTCCTGCTGCGCATTTCACTCTAACATTGACACTTAACCCAAGAGAAACATTTAAAAAAGCCACCAATGATCAATATCAAAAGCAATATGATACTACCTAAGAGATGACATTACTAACCAAGTCACGTTTATTTCCCAGCAGGAGAAAAGGAATTTTGTCTGGACTTTTCATCACATCATTATTCGTCATCTCAGAATCATCTTTATTATCTTTGTCCTCCTCAACGTTTCTCGGTTCACCATCTTGCGTAAAGGTTGCAGAGCTTATGACTACATCTCTCCAAATCTTTCCAGATTCAATACTGGACACATCACTGAGATCCACAGTCACTGAAAGAGCAATAAAACAGTTATTTTTAAAATTAATTTTCAGTCCTCGACCATTTGATATCAATTCATAAAATAATATAATGCACTTGAAAGAGCTTGAATGAAAGGAAAGGAGAATATGAAAAGGAATGGGAGGGAGGAGAGAAAGAGGGAGAAATTGAATAAAATTAAATCAGAGTGCATAATAATATTCGCAATATGTTTTTCCTTAATTTTATCAGCATTTCTCTCAGACTAAAAAAACGGACTAATTTATGCAAACATTACAAATGTAGTGATTGCATAGACTACCACTTCTTTGCTTCAGACAAAAAGGACACACACGGAAAAACAATCTCCTGTTGCAAGCCAGAGAGAACAACTTGTGCCCTCAAGTGGTGGTAATCTCTCTTGTACAGATCATACAAATAAGTCAGCTTTTTCGCTACAATGTCATCTTACTGCAAAGGGAGTTCAGCAATTTTTACCCAAACATGAACTGTGAAGTCATGACCCTACATTTTGTCCCAAGCCAAACATTCACAGAATTAAAAGATTCACTGCCACCTTCACTGATCCCATAATCCACGAGGACCGTACGTGGGGGCACTGTATGACAGAAAGCCTCGTCAGGTGCCTCCACCTTTCATCGTTTTGTTGGGGGTTTTTTTGCGAAAGCCAGAGTTTGAAAGATTATGCCTGACTAAATGTAAGTGGAACCCCTTGTCGTGCCTTCTATGAAAATGTCAAAGATGACAACGCAACTAAATAGTGAAGTGTGCACAAAATGATAACAACTTTAAACAGCCACTGTCTCAGAGCAGGCTTCAGGTCACGGAGTTTTTGGAATGTTCCTTTGATATGGTAGGATTCCCAGATCATATTTAGTTATGATATTGGGAAAGGGACAGAACTGTTGGAGATAAAAGGAAAAAAAGACCAGACGAAAGGACAAGACGCTTGAAGTTTCACTTAAGGAGACAAAGTACCTCAAACACAGTATGTTTCTAGAAGCTTTGAGAAAATTGGCACACCTAAGATTCTTTTTTACACAAAAGTAAATGCTACTTCTTTATATCTGGGCATTCTTATATCTGGTAAGCCCATAACAAATTTTCTGATTGTTTGTTTTAGTAAGGTTTTACGGCACTCGCAACTACATAAGGTCATTTGAGCACCAAGGGGTGGATGTCAACAGAGAAATCCAAATGAGTAATCAGACTTACTCTGCTCACCTCTCTTGCCTCAACAGCACAAAGTCTGCTTCGACTATCGAGGCACTCTGGAAATAGCAGAGAATATACAACAACCATCACATCCTCTTAGCAACTATTTGATATTATAGTCCCAGTCAAATAGTAGGCCTATTATGCAACATATAAGATCGAGACTAATCCCTCTCACCAATCACGGCATCCAGGTTGCGGAAATAGCTCTTGTGTAAGGGAAGATCTTCCTTCCCAGGAATGTCCCACAAAGAGATGGGCACTGTAGCATGGCTGGGTACATTCAGTTTCCTCACAAGATTTTCTGCAGAACACATCAGAGGAGACCAAAAGTGACAAGGATAATTATTTTGTAGTTGCAAACCACCAGATGACTTGGGATGTACAAACTTAAGTATGAAATCTTCACTTCAAGAACTAGTCTGCAGCTTCACGAGAAATCCTATTATTGCGGTTATATGTTCTATAGGCTACGTGTGAAGACTGGGAATCGACGAGATAGCTGAACAGTTTTTAAAAATAAAATTCAGATCTTATGACATCCTTTCAAAATTCCCTTTTTCTGTAAATACTACCAAAAGCAACGGTGTCACTTTACAAGCAAAATGTCCAGACAGACATGATAGTCTACATAATCAGCATACTATACACACTTTACATTCAAATATAAAAAACAGTTAAGTTTACATCAGACAATACTACACACCTATAGCAACCTTTCGAGTTGGAATATAGATGGGAGAGAACTGGTTCTGAACATATCTTGCCAGAACGCTACTTTTGCCAACTCCTGGGTCTCCTGTGGACAGCCAAAGGAAAACTCAATCAAAAAGTTGTCTAATGACCAAAAACAAAGTCTCTGAGCTTTGCATAAAAAAAGGGAAAATTTTCATGAAGCGAAAACCGAGAAATACGTACATACCTACTTACAGGTGAAAAAAGAAAAAGGCAAAGTTTATTTGTGAGTACCTCTATGTAAACTTATTAACCTGAAAATGTGTATTTGTTATCTAAAGGGAAATAAGTCTTAACAATAACAACTCTCATATCAATAAATGCTTTTACTTTCTCAGAACTGATTAAGCTTGGAAAAAAGTAAGGTCTCATGAAAGTAATAACACATAGAGAAAGGTTCTACAGCCAATGTATGTCATTTATAGACGATAAAGAATCCTAAAACATAATTAAGCCCAATTTAACATTATGAAGAAATCAATAACACTTGTTTTTAGAAATACATACCAACAACAGCAATTTTTAGACCAGGAACTTCAACTGTTCTTTGGGGAAGCCCTGTCAAAGAGGTAATAAAATGAATGCAAATCAAGCTTAATATGTCTAATGAATATGATTTCCCTACTCACGGGTTCAAGACCTACAACTCCAACAGTTTTTAAGAGTTTGTATGTTTGACAGAAGATGTAAAGGGTTATAAAATACAGTATAAAGTCATAGGCAAGTGCCTTTCGAAATTGCCAGTTTATATAAAATATGGAGATCAAATTTCAAAGTATGAAATAAATTAAATCAGAAATCTATTGAAATATAACGACCATACACAAACAAAAATAATGCAAAAGATTTAAAGAGCAATTCATTAAAAGGTTTTTCATAAGTTAACATTTCAACCGGTTTGTAGTTTGATAGAGGTATTTGAATGTAAAAAATTGTGTGGTAGCATTTTAATTTTACCCCTTACCTTCTTCATCATGTTAAGTGTATCGAGACAAACAAAGTTTTACTCTAGTGCCCCAAATTACTGAAAATATTGCCTGCCTTCAGGTCACTTGGAGCACATAGATAATGATTCATGTGTGGTGTAAGTTGGACTCTGTTACAATTGTTTGAGCTGCATGATTGGTAAATCATTTTGGCAGTGTCAACTGACACAGAGTAGCTCTATGTCAACTGACGCAGCGAGAACTCGTCTGCACTGGAAAGCACATTTTCTGCTTAGTCTTTGTTTTCCTTCAACAATTGACACTGAGTACAGAGTGAGTGATTTTGTTATTGACACAGAGTGAGCATTTTATTGACACGAAGTATTTGGGGTTTTTTGTTGCTTCTTAAAATTAAATACAGATTTGGTTTGTTTTTAATAGAGAGAATGTTTAATTTGACATGAATTAAGGTTGCACGCCTACTTGACACTTTTGATTAGTTATTGACAGAGAGTATTTTTCACCAAGTGACTCTGTCAGTGATGCAGTCCAGAGAGTCTTTACCTGACACAGAAAGGGGTTTAGCAGTTTGCTCAGCTTGTAGGCCTATCAAATAGTGAGCTGCTACAAACATTTCAAGGTCATTTTAGCCTGTTCATCCTACAAAGATGTTAAATTAGAGCTTTCTCTCTTTCAAGAAGCCATGAAACACATACTATACAAGTGTGTTTGGTCCATTTTTTGCTTCTCTCTACATCTCTACAAACCCCCCCCCCCCCCACCCCCCCCCCCCCATACACACACCAAAGACGACAAAAAAAAAAAGGAGCAACTGACACCGGAGGCTCCACATCCATCTTGTATTTAAACAAACAATAGGGGCCACAGAAAACAAACTTCACTTGAGGGTTCAAAATTGACAAATGTCATTTACTGTGAACAAATTTCAACATGCAAATCATTGCACATAAAAATGCCAAACCAGGCTGGACTTATATAAATAACAATGATAACAACAACTGAAGTTCTCTGCTTTTGATGGCATTATAACTCCTCACCAATTGAGATGTTATGGTGCCTGTTCTAAGATTTTATATAATTAGATTACACGTTAATATGAATATTGAGCGTTTCCTTTTTCTCAATGACAGTTTAAGGAGTGGTCATTGCATTCACACAATAATAAAGTAGATAATTTACTAATTTACATATGTAGATAGTGACGTACCCATAAAACTGGAGCTCTACATGCTATATATACAGTCAAACCTGCCTTAACAGAGACCTGTGTAAAACGGAAACCTGCCTTAATGGAATCATCCCGCTCTCCCCTTGATATATTCCTCTATAATTACCTGTATAAAAGGGAAACCTGTCCCACGCGGAAACGGAAAGAAAAATATGCTCCCTTCTGAGGGTTTTACCTGTCTAAGACGGAAAATGCCTTGCCTGCTCAGCCCTGATTTTAAACAAAGCTCACAAATTTGGTTCCACCTACTATAAACTTAACGACATGCCACCAGGTGAGGAATGTGAGTAGGGGTGCAATTTGTGGGTAGATGTTACCCCATCTATGTGAGCCCTGAGCAATACAGATGGTCAGGGTGGTGTGGGTGTGAAATCTCATAAGTGCCAGTGAAAGTGTTTGAGAGACTAGCAACCAGGGAAACTTTCCTGGGTAGTCAGAAGCCAGAGGTGTGAAATTAGTTTGACCAATCACAATGCCTGCCGCCCTGATTGTACAGCCAACTGAAAGAAAGAGTTCCTCAAATTTTTGTTACATGACAAAGAAGTGTAGCAGTGGTTGACTGTGCCTGTTGCACCGATGGCGTGGGGTTAAGGGTGGAAGCAAAGGAGATGTTCAAAGGTTTAGTCTGCTTTTAACAGGCCAAAACAGTGGTCCTATGAAATGCCAGCACTGGTGGTCATTGGAAGTAAGACTGATGCATGTCATTATCATAATTATGATGATTATCAGAGAGGATAGCAGTTGAGAGGTGTGAAGTTTTGACCACAGCTTGTAGACCTGATAAGTGATCCTTGATCTCACAGGCTGAGCCTTTGAAACCCCCCTCAATCTCTCC
>NW_004798049.1:178320-181304 GCF_000002075.1 Aplysia californica | reverse complement strand
AGGAGGAGGAGGAGAGAAATAGAAGAAGGAAAAGAAGAATCTAATAGCAATACATGTTACAAGATCTATCAAGAGGAGAATAGAAAATAAAACTCAAAAAGATATGAATCTACCAGCCAAAGATTGAAAGAAGAGATTCAGCAGAGAACGGACCAACGCAGTCTAAAACAATGTCATTTCCTTCGTGTTGCCAATCATCATTTACCTTTTGAATTATTAGACGCACAAGATCCCATAGTGCTTCCTGAAAAAGATGGTTGAAATCACACTTCTGAAAGAAACTCAAATAACAGATAAAACGTTCATTGGTTTGGCATAGTAAGCTGATGCGAACATTGTTTACATGTCGCCATGTTCTCCACTTCCGGTTTACTGACTCAAGATAGGAACATTCACTCTAAAAGAGTTATAAGTGAATAATATTTTCTGTGTTGCATCCCTTTGTAGCTTATGGGTGTACTCAATATTGTGTATGGCTGTCGAATACATTATTACTAGATCTATCATTGTTATTATTAATGTTGTTGTTGTTGTTGTTGTTGTTGTTGATGTTGTTGTTGTTGTTGTTGTTGTTGTTGTTGTTCTCAGTGTTATTGTTGTTATAAAGGGCCTGCCATGAAAACTCGACTAATTGAAAACAAAACACCCCTCGGGGCGGTGCCACTGACAGAAGTGTCTTTTGGCCATTCCTGCCATTCCCCAAATGGGGGGACATTTCTCGTCCTAATGCACAGTAGAATTGTAAATGGGCTGATCCAACAATGTCATGCCTGAACTACAACAGGGAACTGCTGCTTTTTCTTTCCTAATTCTTACTATTGTCATTTTCTTCTACTTCTTTTGTATATTTGTCACACTCTCGTGACCCGTTATTTTCGGCCTTGATAGTCGAAGCAGACTTTGTGCTGTTGAAGCTAGAGGAGTGAGCAGAGTAAGCCTGGCTAGAGGAGTGAGCAGAGTAAGCCTAATTCCCTGCAAGGACTTCTCGGTTGACATCCACCCCTTGGCGCTCATATGACCTTATGCAGTTGCGAGCGCCGTAAAACCTCTAATAAGACTACTAAGACTAAAAAAACAAAACAAATCAAATGAAAGAGTCTACAAAGAAAACAACAGGCCTGCACCCAAACCTTTGATGATTAGATATACTGAAATGTAGGTGACTATAATATAAACATTTCACCTTTTTTTTTTCTTCTTTTTTTTTAGGGCCTAAATAAAATGGTGCACCGTCAGCTCAGCTGGTATCATACTGACTGCGGAGTGGGTTGCATTGCTTCGAATGCCCACTGGGGCATTCTTAACTTGGGTTGTTTTGGTGAGAGGTTTTTTTTTAATTGGCTCCCCACCAAATTGGCTCGATCCTATCGATTGGGGGCGGCTGTTATTTTTGGAGGGCACGCCTCTTAAAAATAAATTCTCGTAGTGTTGAAATGAGGGCGGGGACCTTTTTATTTATTCTTTTTTTTAGGAAAAAAAACACATTGTGTTTGGCCTACATTTTTGTTTACATTTCGCTAGCTCAGAAGTACAAAGTTCTATCTGCTCAATTTAAACTTTTGAGAAATTTGACCCCAAAGATTTTGAGTTTCACATCAAGTCAAGCTTTTTTTTTTTTTAATTGCAATTCTTTCAATATTACCTTGATAACGACTCGAAATAATCGTATGGTTTTGATATAGCATAGAGCGTTTGATTTCTGATCTCATGGTCTTAGTAACTCAAAACGGCCAAAAATGTCAGATAGAACTTTTTAATTCTGAGGCAACGATTTGTTGCTACAATTTTCAGTAGTCCACACGTGGAATTGTTTGAAGGGGGACATAGACTTATACCAAAGAGAGTTTCTATTATATTGACTTGTGCTGTACTTTAACATCCTTGTCTGTGCACTCTGACATAGTTCCGGTCCACGCTGAAGCGCTCCATTTGACTCCTTAATTGGAACCAGAAAAATGACAACGGGGGAAAGGAGCCGCCATAGACCTGAATTAGGATCCTGGGTTGGGTATACGGTACTGTCGTGGCCGCCGTAATCATTGCTCTAAAAAAAACTGCGCTGCTGTGTACAGTGGGTGTTCAAATGAAGGGCAAAAGTACAGTCTCACTATTGTCGAGTGCGCTCCCCTTTCCCTCCGTGCCCTTCATTTTAAATCACTTAACACTCGTTTCTTTGGAGCACTTTAAAAAAAAAAGAAGTATGAATATAAAAAAAATGAAATGGATATGCATCCTTATTTGTAAAGACTGTCAGTTGTGTTTTCTTTGTTTGAAACATAATAATAATAATATAAAGCCTTGCAACAATACGCAAACCGAAGAGCATACACATTCGAGTGTATGACTATTCGAAGTGTGCAGCAACACATTGCCGTTGGCCAGCTGAGCGTCAGACCGTCAGACATATGCGTCCCCTATGTCCTTAGAGAGTTGAATGCAAATAGAGTCTAATCGCCACTGGTACCTTAGAATTACACAGTTCTATCTGCTCATTATCAAGTCTAGTTTTTAGAAATTTGACTTTAAAAAAATGTTGCGTTTCACATGTCAAGCTTTTTAAAAATGCAATTCTTGGAATATCTTGATTGATAACGACTCCGAATATTCTTACGATTTTGATAGAGCAGATAGAATATTTGGGTTTCTGACCTCACGATCTTAGTACCTTTAACTGAAAACGGGCAAAAATGTCAGATAGACCTTTGTAATTCTAAAGGGGGGGGGGGGGGGTACGCTCATAGTGAGCCAGAATAACGTCAGTGTACTAAGTGAAGGACATTATATACACAGGTCTTTGGGTGCCACACACACACGATTGTAGCGAGACTGGTGTTTTTCTCTTCTTTTGGGCACTCATGGTACGCACGCACACTTGGCACCGAAATTTTATAGAGAGGAAGACAGGACACACAAACAGAGAGAGAGAGAGAGAGAGAGAGAGAGAGAGAGAGAGACAGACAGACAGACAGACAGACAGACAGACA
>NW_004798049.1:173371-176172 GCF_000002075.1 Aplysia californica | reverse complement strand
GGTGTGTGTGTGTGAGTGTGTGTGTGTTCTGCACAAAGGATTTGTCAGTTTGTAGCACAAGATTTTTAGGTCAAATGAACCGATTTGTCACGATCAAATCTGACCGAATGGGGAAGTGACTCTAAAAATTATGTGGGTTTTTTTTAAAAATCAAACTGTAGGTGTTTTTATGTTCCCATCAACAAAGTTTAGTTCATTGAGGATGCGGGCTTCCGATCTTGCCTGTCAGGGCCAACCCGGGCTGAGAGGGATACAAAACCCAACAGAAAGACTGAGGTGTTCCTTAAAAATTCTTCCCACTCGAGAATCGAGCTCAGGTCTCTTGCGTCCGACTGCGAAGCGCCTATCTGCTGCACTACAGACATCGGAGAATTGGCCTGTCCCCGGGGTTTTATTAACCCGGCATAATTTAATTTAGCAAAATTTGATCTTTTTTTTTTCGTAATTTCTGATTATTTTGCTTTATAATTCTTTGTTGAAATAAACAGAATCGCATAATTTCACCTTTTTTGGGCTTAGTTTTCATAATTTCAGAATTATATTTTTTTGCATAAAACCGGGGGGGACAGATTGGCTCTTCCCGCTGCACACTAGATTAATAGACATCAACTAGCGGGCGATTGGCGGGTGCTCTGGTGTGGTTTGTTCCTTCTTTCATATCGAACATCCATCGTCCTAATCTCTCCCCATTTTTGTGTTTGCTACTCTGATGTAACACCTCCAATCTTCGGCACTTGTTTTTGAGGGACCATATTATTGTGTTGCAGGTGACGTAAAACTCTTACTAAAATAAACTAGACCCCCCCCCTCCCCTTTCCACCAAGGGCAGTGCTATTGACTGAAGTTGTCTTTGGGCTTTTCCAAAAGGAGGGATATTAACATGTTCTTGTGCACAGTAGAATTGTAAATGGACTGATCTATCAATGCCATGGTCATACTGAGCCGGAACAACATAGAGGGAACTGATGCTTTTTCTTTCCTCATCCTCATCCTAACTATCGTCATTTTCCTCTAGGCCTAGTTTTTTGTATGTTTGTCCCTCTCTTGTGAACTTCTATTTCGGGGTGCCTTGACACTCGAAGCAGACTTTGTGCTGTTGAGGCTAGAGTGGTCAGCAGAGTAAGCCTGATTCTCCGTTTGAAATTTTCTGTTGACACCCATCCCTTTTCGAATATGCAGTTGCGAGCGCCGTAAAACCTTACTAAAACAGAACAAACTAGAAATCAGCTGTGCTTTATCAGATATATCCAGGAAGTCCTTTAGGATCTGTTGCACGCCGAGAGCAGACAAAAGATGCTATATCTACCCCTCAATGTCCCGTAACACGAAGCCGTTTGATTGTCTAGTGGCTACAGTTTTTTTCAGTTAGTGTACCTGATCCGACTCATCGTGATCTAAATTATAAATTATAATCAAACCCGCTCGACCGTGAAAGCTCTGATTTTACTAAACCGATACAACTGATCGAATATATTCTCTGTTATTGGTTTTCTTTTGTTGTTGTTGTTGTTGTTGTTGTTGTTGTTGTTGTTGTTGTTGTTATTTTCTTATTAGGGGGAGGGGGTTGTTGCTGGGTTGTTTTTTTAATTAATTAGTTATTTTTTGTTTGTTTGTTTTGCTAGGTAGGCGTTAAAGTGTAGGACACATAAAAACAGAAATTGTACAGTGAAGTCCGCTTAAATAAAAAAGGGTCAGTTCGAAAACAGCGGTAAACCTAAATAAAATAGAATCCCCGATTTTTTTTTCCCTCTTCTACTTGAGTAGTCTTTGTAAGAGGGTGGTTGGTGGGTGCTCTGGTGTGGATTGCTCCTTCTTTCCTCTATCAAACATCTAACCTCCTTATCTCTCCTCTTTTTTGTGTGTGTTTTTTACTCTCTTGTAACACCTCTAATCTTCGACACTTATAAGATCTCATTGAGTTGCAAGTGCCGTAAAACTCTTCCTAAAACTAAAACGAATCTTTGTAAACCGAAAACCCGGCTAAACCGCAGAAAATCGGCCGGTTCCGAAGATTTCGGCTTAGACAAACTCGACTGTAACACTGTAGTGTTGGTACTTCAGCACAACTTGCACGTCCACCTCCTACAGACTTCACCATAAGTTCAGACCCACCTTGACAGACAGCCCTGATTTTTAAAAACTCAGAAAAAGACAGCTAGGAATGTTTCAAAATGTATTGCTCTGAAAGTGTTACTGAGTTACCAATGCGTACTGCAACTGCAATGCTTCCAAAAGAGGCAAAACCATCACGTGCTGCACGGAAATCCTCCGGGAATTTTAGCCAAATTTGCTGTTTTTTATCGACTTGTGTGCGACACCACGGACGTTCCTCAGTTAAAATATATGGTGCACGTCATAAACGGACGTACGGTCCCCAACTGAGCTCACTTTGGTGGCAATATAAGCCGCCGTTTGCGCAAAATCGAGTGTCGCATCAACGTGCCACCAAGACGAAAGCTGAGAGACTTTGATCGCGCCAGGGCCATGGCATGGCTGCAGGATGGAGTTGGAGCCCGAGAAGTTACCAGAGGGCTTGCAGTGTTACACTCTGTCCTTGTCAGCCTGAGGCAGCGGCATCAAGCCATTGGTTTAGTCCAAAAAACGCCCTCGTGCAGGTCGACCCAAGAAGACTACTCAGAGTGTTTGCAAGTGGTCCTTAACTTAAGTTTGTAGTAGACGTATACACAGCCCCGGGGTGGTGCTACTGACTGAAGTGTCTTTAGGCCATTCCCAAAGGGGGGACATTAACCATTTTCTTATGCACAGTAGAATTGCATTTGTAAATGGGCTGATTCATCAAT
>NW_004798049.1:172146-173169 GCF_000002075.1 Aplysia californica | reverse complement strand
AGAGTAAGCCTAAGGACTTCTCTGTTGACATCCACCCCTTGGCGCTCATATGACCTTATGCAGTTGCGAGCGCCGTAAAACCCCCACTAAAACAAAACAAGACGTACACAGAGATGACAAACAAAACAAGTTGTTTCCTTAAAATTAAAAAATTCTATCAGCTTAGTACCTCTCTCTTGCCCTTTTTAACTCCCAGTGGAGCACAGGCCATCAACAACATTACTCCAGCGAAGCCTGTCCTGAGCATCCTTTTCTATCTGTTTCCATGATGTCCCCGCTTTTTCAATTTCCGCAGCTTAGTACCTAGTTTTGAGGAATTTGGCCCCAAAAAAACCTTTTGAGTTTCACAACATGTCAAGCCATTTTTTTAAACACAATTCTTTGAATATCTTGATAACTTCTTCGATTAATCTTACGATTTTGATAGAGCTGGGAGAGCATTAAAATTTGGTTTCTGACCTCAAGGTCTTTGTTACCTGTTTTCAAAATGTCTTAAATGTGAGACAGAAGTTAGTAGTTCTAAGATAGAGAAGTGCCGGGAGATTAGTATTATTAGTATGAAAAAAAATATAAAAAATTTTAATCCGTTAACCTCGTATTGCGCCATAACCTCTTCACTACTATGTAGTGTGTAAACGTACGTATTCGCTTGTTATATTCAACGTCATTTAACAAATTTCCTCCTTTCTGATTCATGCCGATGTTTAGTATGTTATAGAGAAAGGTATGGTGGTTCTAACGATACCCAAATCGTCTTTGTTACAATTTACAACAGCTTAACTTATTCGCCTATGTGACCTCCCAAACTGGTTCTCCGCCATTTTTGCTGCTGGTTTCTACAGGCAGTTCTAGAATATAACATATATGTATAATATAGACTCTATATCCTACTTGTGCTGTTGCAATAAGATAGATAGATAAATAGATAGATAGATAGATAAATCTTTAGAGTCCAAATCCTGGCACATTGATTTGGTGTTTCACCACACACACATACACACACACACACACACACACACACGC
>NW_004798049.1:166622-168415 GCF_000002075.1 Aplysia californica | reverse complement strand
CCCTCCCGCTTTCCACCCCCACCCCTTTCGGTGGGACCTACAGTCTGTAACCGTCAGTCAGTAAAGGCGTGTGACTTTCTGACTGGTTTGACAAACGGTCACAAACCTTTCGCCTCCACCGACAAGGAAAGCGTTTTAGTTAACGCCGAAAGTCACTGCGCAGTTGATCACGTGTGGTACGCTTGCTGCTACAACGAGGGCGGTGACAGGAGAGATTTGGGGCGTGGCATACAAATGGAGCCATACCTACTTCCGCCCACGTGATCAGCACATGCCTCTGGCTCCGTTCAGCGGGTGTGTGTGCGAAAGTGTACGGGACTGCGGACCGCGCTGCGGCTCTAACTTTTGGGTAATGAACGCTGCAAGCAAGCGGAGCAGAAAATAACTTACAAAAAGAAGAGCTGGCAACGTGTAGCCGAGCGTCGAACTGACTTCCTCGCAATCGGAACATAGTAACATAGTCATTTGGCAATGGGAAAAGATTAAGAGGTGACTGTCACAAAAATATCTTTTAAATTGCCCTTGCAGGAGAAGGAAATCTGAGAATCGCTTTTGAATTACATTAGTGGTTGAGCTGGATTACGTAACAGGTGTTGAATAACGCTCGCTACTTTGGTGTCCGCTCTATTGAGTTGAGTAGTAGTAGAAAACGACAACCCTTCCTTCTTTGGACGGCTATGGACGGGTGCCCGTTGGTCAAATGGAACCAATTTGTGTGACAAAGATTGGATCGGGACGGGAAATGGAATGGTGTTGGCTTGGCTAGTTCACATACGGTTAAACCTGCTCTAGCGGTTACCCGTCTGAGAAAATCACCTGTACAAACGGTCACCCCTTCCCCCCCCCCCTATAATAATGACGCCGTAAGACATCGACCTGACAAAGACAGCCACTTTTCTCCTGCCAATAGGTGGCCGTCTTAGACAATTTAGACAGTAATTTGACCTTAACTTTTTACAAATCAAACTGACCTGGGAGTTCAGTAGGGTCTAGCGAGTTTCAAGGGGGCTCTCGTGGCATAGATGTTAGGGTGTTCGCCTCTCATTCAAAGGTCCCGGGTTCGAATTCGGGTAGCGACGGAAATATTTTCTTCTCTAATATTGTCTCCTTGCACCTCCTTTCTTGCTCTCTTGCAATGTTCTGTCGTCTGCTTTCGTCTCCATTTTCTGCCCCCACCCCCTCACCTCCTTTGCCCCCTCCTCTGTGCGCTTGACTCTTTCTGCAGCCTTTCTACTGCTTCTCCTGGGCTCCTTCTTACTGCTATCTTTCAGCTACACCCCTGATCTTCTGGTAGGAAAGATCTAGCCTACACCTAACCTTCTCGGACAAGGGCGAAAAAGCTCATAGGTCCCATGTGCAAGTTGCGCACCGTTAAAGATCCCTTGGTGGTCTAAAATCAACAAGAGTAGGCTTCGGCCGCACCCGGGCAAAATTCAAAATGTCCTCCCTACTGAAAATGTTTATGCGTCCCGCGCGTTCATATTACCTCATGCGGTTGCGAGCGCCGTAAAACACTTACCAAAAAAAAGAAAAAAGAAAGAAAAAAAATGAAAAAAAGAAAGATTTTCACACGCAAACAAACAAAAATATGACCCAGCAATAACACGTGACACACAGTAGCCTTCTTATTGGCTGTTAGCCACAACGTTCCTTTAATTGAATATACCCGATCTTGGAACAATATGTCATCTATCTAATGTGTCAAATGTGAAGCTCTTGTCTCTCCATAGAAGGAAAGTCTGGCCTCTTACGCAGACTATACAGTTTAACTGGGCATAGCCCCCCTCCCCCCC
>NW_004798049.1:164947-166522 GCF_000002075.1 Aplysia californica | reverse complement strand
CCCCCCCCCCCCCCCCCCCCCTGAATGTTGCAACCAGAAAAACAAACTAGATCTATTTGCAAACATCCCACAACAATATTTTTAAAAGAATACAGTTAATTGTGATAATAACTTCCTTGTTATCTAGAAAAAAGATGTTTTCTTGGTAACACCATTCAGTTATTTGGGTCTCCTGTAAAATTGTCAAAATTACATATTGCTGTATTTTTAGAAATGACGGCAGCATAGTCACTTCGAGTTGAAGGGGGTTGCAGGGGTGGGGGTTGGTGAAATACAGTCTACTTAGGCTATGATGGCCACCCATTGTCGAGGAGAAAAGTGACTTTCTTAGACAGGCGGGGGCTCATGTGGTCGAGAGGTTACGGTGTTTGCCTCTCATTCCGTAGGTCCTGGGTTCGAATCCGGACTGCGACGGAAAATTTTTCCTCTAAAATGTTCCACTTTCACCTCCTTTCCTGTTCTCTCGTCTTTCTGCCCCCACCCCCTGACCTTCTTTGCCCCTTCCTCTGGGCTCCTGACTTTTTCTGCAGCCTTCCTACTGCTACTCTTTGGCTCGTTCTTACTGATGTCTTTCAGCCACACCCCTGATCTTATTGTAGGTACGATAATTTTATAACATCTAGCCTACTCGGATACGGGTAAAAACCTCGCAAGTTGCACACGTTAAAGATCCCTTGGTGGTCCAAAATCGATTAAAGTAGGCTTGGCCGTCACCCAGGCAAAATTCAAAATTAATTCCTACTGAACTAAAAATGTTTAAAGTGTCCCACGCGCTCATAATAATGATCGTATGCAGTTGCAAGCGCCGTAAAACACTTACCAAAGCATTTTTTAGAAATAACAATCTTAGACAGGTGGCCTTCTTATACAGTGCTCTCAGAAAGGAAATTAACCTTTAAAATAACAAGGGTGGAATGTGAAGTGGCCGTTTGAACAGATGATTGTCTTATATAGGTGGCCGTTAGTCCAGGTTCCACTGTTATAATTATTGCAAAATCAAAAGCGAGAGAGAGAGAGAGAGAGAGAGAGAGAGAGAGAGAGAGAGAGAGAGAGAGAGAGAGAGCTACAGAGCCTATATAAAAGGGTTTGCTTTTTTTTTAATATATACTTTTTAAGATGCAGTTTTCATATTACAATGTATCTGTTTCTTATAATCTTATCTCTTTTAATTTTCCTCATTTCAAACCGGGATATAGGGAACTACAATTCTTAGGAAAATGTAGAAGGCGTGACTCACTGAACAGTTGTTGGCGGTGTCTATAGCAAGAGTTCTCAATTCATTTGTTTTTTTATTATTATCTAAGTTGGGGTTTAATTGTATATAAGGCGTCGGTAGCCTAGTGGTTGGGCTACCGGACTCGCAATCGTGAGATTGCGGGTTCGGGGGTTCCAGCCTCAGGTCGGTCCGACGTTTTGTCCTTGGGAAAGGCACTTTACACGAACTTCCCACTTGGCTCGGTCCTATCGGAGACGGACGTTAAATTAGGAGGTCCTTCCTCTTGAATAACCTAATTGTGTTGATAGGGGCGTTAAACTCATACCTTTTCACCATTTCATTTTGTATATATATATATA
>NW_004798049.1:162350-164772 GCF_000002075.1 Aplysia californica | reverse complement strand
CCAATAAATGTCAAAAATAAAACGGGGTGGGGATGATACAGATTTCCATGAAAATCCAGATATTTTCCTTTATTTTTTCTATTTAGAAAACCTTGTTAGTCATATTTCTGAAAGTTTTTGTTACTTCTTTATTTTCAGATATAGTTTCTTCCTTTATCCAGTTAACTTTTCACCTTAAAATTAAAAAGTTCTGTCAGCGATTTTGGCTGCTTTGAGTTATTAAAACCATGATGTCAGAAACAAAGTGTGCTGCCTGCTTTATCAAAATCGTAAGTCGTTATCGAGATATTCAACAAAGAATTGCATTCGAAAAAGCTTGACATATTGTGAAACTCAAAATTGTCAAAGTTATATTTATCAAAACTAGGTACAGAGCACATATGGCTTTGTAAATCTATGGCAGTGAATTGTTGAATTCATTTGCTGTGTGTCCAGATTGGTTTGATTTTTTAACGCCTTGAAGGCACCTATTATGTACGATGATCAGCAAGCTGAAGATAATGTTGCAGCACTTTTAGAACCATCAGACATAAATCAGAAACACAAACTTGCATTATATAATTATTATCATATACGAGGGGGGTTCAATAAGTCTTTAGTCTGGGTATGAAGAAATCATGGTAGAGTAATGAAATTTCGCCAGCCTTTTGACAATTTCTTTCGAACACACCCTGAAAATTTTCATGAAAAACTGACAATAATAAGGCACTAGTCAGCGTGTTCAATGAAACCATATACAAAAACGTTTGGTTTTTCTTTGCTGAAGCTGTTGAATATCACTCAATTATCAAGTTTTTACACTTGCAATGAAGATCCCCTTCGGGCATTTTTCAGGAAATGGTCCAAGTTTATGGTGAAAAATGTCCTCGTTATAATACGACTGTGGCATAGCGGGTAAGAAAATTCAAATATATGGATTCATGTCGGTGATGAATGAAGATTATGAAGGGCGCCCATCCTTTGTGGTAACTGAAGAGAATGTATCCATAGTGAAGAAACTGGTTTTACAAGACTGACGTATAACCGTTAAACAGCTCTCAAGTGAAATGGGAATCAGTGTAGGGTCAATCGAAACGATTCTCCATGACCATCTTAACATGAATTAGGTGTCTGCGCGGTGAGTACCCGGGCTTTTGACAAGTGAGCTAAAGAAGCAGAGAGTTGAATCCTGCAAAATTCTCCTTCGAATTGAGTCCAATGACACACATTTCTTTAAAAATATGGTGACTATGGATGAAACATGGATTTATCATTTTGATCTAGAACAAAAAATGTCCTCCATGCAATGGAAAACTCCTTCTTCTCCTTCACCAAAGAAGGCAAAGGTAACACCGTCAAGTGGAAAGGTCATGCTGTCGTGTTTCTGTGATTGTGAAGGTAACATCATGACTGATTACCTGGAAATTGGAAAAACAGTCACAGGAGACTACAATGCGGGTTTGTTGATAAAATTGCGGTCCTAGTAAACCATACCATAGCACTCGTCAACTAGGGCTGGGCAATGAGTCGCTTTAGCAAAATCCGGATAATATGTTAGTGCGCCTCTTTGTGCAAATACTATGACATGAACCGCTTCGGCAGATGGGTTACAACCACTTTGACAAACGGGTTAGCACTACTTCAACAAATGGGTGCATTTACTTCGGCAAACGGGTCAGGAAAGAGAGTTAAGAGTCTGAATTCGGAAAATGTTTCATTGAGAATTATCCGGTTATCCTTACAGATTATCCGGATTTTGCCCACCTCTATCGCCAACCAATCACAGTGCTTCTCTTTACTCAAACTCAATTTCATGTTCATCCTTTCATTGAGTTTTTTTTTTTTAATCGTCTGTACCTTCTTTCCATTTATTCCTACTTTTCGTTAGCTCTTTTCTTTCCTTCTGCTTTTTCCTTCTCTCTTTCGTTAGTTCTTTTCTTTACTTGTGTTCCTCCATCGGACTTCATCCTCTCTTTCGCAGCTCTTTTCTTCCCTTCTGTTCCTTCATTCTCTTTTTCGTTAGCTCCTTTCTTTACTTGTGTTCTTTCCTTCTCTCTTTTGTCATGTTCTTTCTTTCTATATTTCGTTAGCTCTATACTTTACTTGATTTCATTCCTTCTCTCTTTCGATAGCTCTTTTCTTTTCTTGTGTTCTTTTTTTCTCTCTTTCTTTAGGTTTCTTTTTTGTGTTCCCTCATCCTCTCTTTCGCTAGCTCTTTTCTTTTCTTTTGTTCCTTCCTTCCCTCTTTCGATAGCTTTATTTTTTTACCTGTGTTTTTTCTTTCTCTCTTTCGTTAGCTCTTTTCTTTCCTAGTGTTCCTCCATTCTCTCTTTCGTTAGCTCTTTTCTTTCCTTGTATTCCTTCTTTCTCTCTTTCGTCATGTTCTTTCTCTTTCTTTCTCTCTCTCTCTCTCTCTCTCTCTCTCTCTCTCTCTCTCTCTCCC
>NW_004798049.1:159599-161494 GCF_000002075.1 Aplysia californica | reverse complement strand
TAACATTCCCCCCCCCCCAAAAAAAAAATCCCCTTTGGCGGCCATTTTGTCGCTAATTTTACCCCTAACATCAGCTGACCATCGTCCATCACCTCCTTCAATCGCAAAAATACTCGGCTTCAATTCAAGATAAATATTAAATATTACGTACTTTTTAAAATTTAAATCCAAAGCAAGGCAAATAAACAAACTTAAAAATGACACCAATGACTCCTAACTCCTAATACGTGGTGCCCACTGTGGATGGGATCGGCCGATCGCCAGACTCGGTCGCCTCAAAAACAAACTTGTTTGTTTTCAGTTTCAGGCGATCGAGTCAGGCGATCGGCCCAACCCAGCCGTAGTGGGCACCCTTATCGGGGTGCCCACCGAGTGGATCCGAGCGTTTCTCAGACGAGATTTCCCCTCCGAGATCGGTTCCAAGTCGGAACGAAACCACGCGGAGTGGCTTCATTCTCTGCCGTTTTGTTTTATTTTTTCCACGGTAGGAATTTTGGAGTGATATTTTTAGCTTACGTCATCTATCCCCGTCTTGGATCTAGTTGACAGTAGTAGCTAGTGGTCAGGGTTGGGGCATGTTTGCATAATAATATGCTAGCCTAGATGTAGATCTAGTTGGTCAGAACAGTGTCTGAGGGTCTAACTTCTTTCGTCATGGACGTTTTGATGCTCCTATATATAGGATGGGCACTGAGGCTTGGGACACAAGGTGGGAAAACCCCGACAATAAAGAACAATGGGGTGCCCACTACGGCTGGGATCGGCCGATCGGGCCGATTGCCCGACTCGATCGCCTCAAAAACAAACGTGTTTGTTTTCAGTTTCAGGCGATCGAGTCGGGCTTCGGCGCGATCCAGCCGTAGTGGGCACCCACGAGCATATTTACTATGTAGATAAAGTTATATATAGATTCTATGAGAGTTTGGTTTTTTACTAGAGTCATTTTTCACGCTGCTTTCAAATCTGTAGTTAGAATTTGAGATTTGAGGGAAAAAATGGGGTGTCTAAAATCCCTCCCGCTTGGAGGTTTTGTCGAATCACGAATCAAATATAAGCGCTGCACTTAGTTGGTCCCGTGAACGGAAGATACATTGGAAAATTGTCGAAACGAATCGTACGCACTCCGTGCGCTCTAGTTATTTTCAAAGTGAATAAATTCTCCCGAATGTAGTTCAACGGACGAGAAACGTTCGGATCCACTCGGACTGAACCTTAACCCCTAATCCCTAACCCCGAACCCTTAACCCCTAACCCTAACCCTAACCCAAACCCTAACCCTAACCCTTAACCCGTAACCCCTAACCCATATAACCCTTAACCCCTAACCCTAACCCAAAGCACGTCCTTATTGTGGCCTGGGAAATGTATGGGAATTATAAATGTCTCGTTAAAAAACAACAACAAACAAACAAACAAATAAACAAACAAGCAAACGAACAAACAACAACAACACAAAGTCGCCGTGCAATGTAAGAGTGAATGTTTAGCAGGTGCTCTGGTGTGGTTTGCCCCTTCCTTCCTATCAAACATCTATCTTCCTTATTTGGTTTACTCCTGTTTTGTATTTGCTTCTCTCTTTTAACACCTCTAGGCTTCGGCACTTATTTGGCTTTATAATGTTGCAAGTGCCATAAAACTCCCATTAAGTATTTTCAGTGTGGTAGGAATTAATTTTGAATTGTGCCTGGGTGGCGGTCGAAGCCTACTCTTACCACCAAGGGATCTTTAACGTGCGCAACTTGCAAACGGGACCTCCGAAATTTTTTTCGCCTTTCTCCGAAAAGCCAGGTGTTGGATCTTATATACCCTGAGATCAGGAGTGTGGCTGAAAGACAGCAGTAAGATGGAGTCAGGAGTAGCAGTAGAGAGTCAGGAGCACAGAGGAGGTTTGGGGG
>NW_004798049.1:157760-159050 GCF_000002075.1 Aplysia californica | reverse complement strand
TCACCCCCTTTGTCCCCCTCCTCTGGGCTCCTGACTCTTTCTGCATCCTTTCTACTGCTACTCATTGGGTCCTCCTTACTGCTGTCTTTCTTCTGGTAGGAAAGATCTACACCTAGCCTTCTCGGACAATGGCGAAAAATCTCGGAGGGCCCCGTGTGCAAGTTGCGCACGTTGAAGATATCTAAAATCGATAAGAGCAGGCTTCGGCCACCACCCGGGCAAAATTCAAAATTTCCTACCAAATGAAATTTTAAAAAATGAATGTGTCCCGCGCGCTCATATGACCTTAAGCAGTTGCGAACGCCGTAAAACCCTTACCAAAAAACAAGCAAAACAAAAAAACCCCACCCAGTTCTATCTGACCTTTGAAGTTACTGAGACGATGATGTCAGAAACCAAATGCTCTATCAAAACCGTAGGAATATTCCGAGTCGTTATCAAGATGTTCAAAGAATTGCATTAAAAAAAAGCTTGACATAAAGTAAATTAAACAAATGTTGACGTGAAATCTCTCAAAACTAGGTATTGAGCAGATAGAACGTTGTAATTCTGGAGTAGTGTCGTGTCGTCGGTGGACATGTGGTACGTCGGTGGCCTAGTGGTTAGGCTCTCGGACTCGCAACCGTAAGGTCATGGGTTCAAATCCCGTCAGGGGCCGACGTTGTGTCCTTGAGAAAGGCACTTTGCAAAAATTTTCCTCACTTCACCCAGGTGGAAATGGGTACCCGGCTATAGACAGTGAACGATCTTGTCAGTTTGGTAGTGTTTGAGCGCGTGAAATCCACAGCTTGCACTGTATGCTTCTGCGGAAGCTGAGAATGTTTCTGAGTGTTCTCAGAGGGTCTGCTGGGGCAATAATGGTTGTAAAGCGCATAGAGCAAGCTCTTGGGCGTGGATATGCGCTATATAAATGCAAATTATTTTAATAATTGTTATTTAAAATAAAGGAAAATACTCAGAATCTCAAGGACGGAGAGGATACTCCTAATGGCTGATTATGAAAGATCTATAGTCGTTTTAACTTTAGTAAGAGTTTTACGGTACTTGCAACACAATCATGTCATATGAGTGCAGAAGATTAAAGATGTAACAACAAAGTAACAAACACACGCACGTACACACACACACACACACACACACACACACACAAAAGGAGGAGAGGTAAGGACGATAGATGTTTGATAAGATAGAAGGAGCAAACCACAACAAAGCACCGGCCAACCACCCACAAAGATCAATAATTATAATCAGAAAGAGACTATTGACATTCTTTGGTCTCTTAAATAAAGC
>NW_004798049.1:152613-154494 GCF_000002075.1 Aplysia californica | reverse complement strand
GGGGGAAAGGATGATATTTCAGAGTGTTCGGAGAAATAGTGCCCAGCTTTATTTTCCCGAACGTTCGGAGAAATAGTGCCGGCCTTAAAACTATGGCATGGTGATGGCCAGGACTTAGTTTTTCTGGCTGGTTACGGCTACGGTTAGGCGTTGTCTGTAAAAGTTAATGGCCACCCAAAATATTATGATAACGAACGGAGGGGTGGTAAACTTACTCTCCTGTCTCTTGTACTCTAGTTTTACGTGCATATGATATTTTATTTTCAGTAAAAGTTAGGGAAAAGAGGCAGAGGTAGACCCAGAGAAACTTATTGGGACAACTTGAACAAATCTAGATACATGGCAAGGAAACATTTGGAGTTATTTTTTACTTTCACTCCCGTCTCATGCTCGGGAACTGTATAATAATACCGTCTTTTCTTGATAATTTTTATCTATTTTACAAAAGTTTTGACTTAATATCCGTTGCCGTTGCAAATTCGACGTGTATTTATCCGAGATAGGCATAATTGATGATTATTTGTGGGTTTAAAAAAGTGTTGCGCTATATTTCTATTACGTTTTTACGTCGTTATGCTATTTAATTTTGTTATATCAATATCATCTAGGACACTTTTCAAGTTTCGGTCTAGCTTGGGCCAACTTGGACTTGATACTTCGTTGGCTTGGCTTATATATAGACTATAGTTTAAGTAGGAGTTTTGCAGCACTTTGCTTTCAACACAGATTCGTATCATATTATAACTTCAACTGGACTTGTTGGCTAAAACCGTTTGGTTATCATCAGGGTGAGACGAAGAAACTGCAGTGCGTACAGGAATAAAATCAAATAGTCTGAGTATCCGTCATAATAAATGATACAGGGGGGGGGGGGTGTGATGGTTTGGTGTTGTTGTTTTTTTTGGGGGGGGGGTAAATGAATAATCAAATTAGTTACTTTTTTTGTAAGAGTTTAACGGCACTTGCAACACAATATGGTCATATGAGTACCGAGGATTAGAGGTGTTTCAAGAGAGTAACGTACACAAGAAAGAAGGAGGGGGGATAAGGACGATAGATGTTTCATAGCAAACCGCACCAGAGCAACCGCCAACCACACACTATCAAATTTGTTGCTGGCTGTTGGTCACCCGATTTGACGCGGAAGAAGCGGCGATCATCGATCGATCCGGACGAAAGTCGCGAAAGTAGGTCATTGTGGTGCGTATGTCCGCTTGACAGGTCACGACAACAGCTACCGGTGGACCATCGGCTGTCTGTGGTTAGTGTGGCGGTTAGATTAGGCGCTTTGATGTCGCACGCAGGAGACCCGAGTTCGATTCCTGAGCAGGGAGAATAATATAATTTTAATATAATATAATTTTTTAAAAATCTTGTTCTTGGTGATGCCCCCTCAATCCGGGTTGGTGCAGGCTAGCAGGGTCGGAAGCCTGCTACCTAAAACGGGGTGCCCACTACAGATGGGATCGGGCCTAGGCTTTCTCAGTGGCCTATCTGAGTTACACTGAGAAAGCCTGCGACTCGGTCGCCTAAAAAACAAACGTGTTTGTTATCAGTTTCAGGCCACCGAGTCGGGCGATCGGCCCGATCCAGACGTAGTGGGCACCCCGTATAAATTAAACGATCTCGTGTTCGTCCATGGGTGCAGGAAAAAAAGCTCGCTCGTGATAGGGTGGGCGGTGGGTGTCCCTTTTATTTGTTATCAAGAACGCTGTCTGGTTATTCTTCGCACTATCAGTGATCAAGATCAACCTCCTCTTTATCTTCCCTATCCCCAGCCCCCCGCCCTCTCTAGTCTATACTTCTCTCCCCCGCCTCCCTCCCTCTCTCTCTCTCTCTCTCTCTCTCTCTCTCTCTCTCTCTCTCTCTCTCTCTCTCTCT
>NW_004798049.1:147347-151074 GCF_000002075.1 Aplysia californica | reverse complement strand
AACCCCAACCACCCCTTCCTACCCATCCCTCAAACATGTCAGTGTTTCAGTCAGAAAAAGCGACAGACGGCCCGATCCTTAACCCCTGCATCCCGTGAGCGCTGTTTGGCCGTGTTGCCTCTTGTCTCCACCAGTAAACTGCTACATAGTCACTTATTCGACTACTCTTTCTTTGAGTATCAGTTTGTAGTCGACTACATCTGTCAATTAATAGTACTTTCAGCAGAGAATAATATACTTTGTATAGACTTATCTAAATGTACTTTACAAAAGCTGCTTCAATCGCTCACTCTACAGAAAAGAGCCTGTGACAACCTACGTCCTTAGTTGTTGTTGTTTTTGTTGTTTGTTTTTTGTTATTTTTGTTGTTGTTTTTTATTAGCAAGAGTTTTTCGGCATTTACAACACAATAAAATCATACGTGCCGAAAATTGGAGGTGTTACAAGGCAGTGACCAACACAAAAAAGGAGGGGGAATGACAACGATAGATGTTTGATAGGAAAGAAGGTACAAACCACTCCAGAGCACCTGCCAACCGCCCACAGTACGCGACTAATATATTATAGATGTCGATATCGGCGTTTACCCAACATTTTCCCTTGGTCTCTAAAACAAGAGCTTCCTTTTGAGTTATTCTGTGCTCCTACTCTTTAAGTATGAGATACTTAAACAATACTTACTTAGAGGTCTTAATAGTGGTTGGCGGTGTTCTGGTGTGGTTTGCTCCTTCTTTCCTATCAAACATCTATCGTGATTATCTCCCCTCCTTCTTGTTTGTGTTTGTTACTCCGTTGTATCACCTCTAATCTTCGACCTTATTGCGTTGCAAGTGCCGTAAAACTCTTACAAAAAAGCACACATAGCTGATTGTCGCTTTAGTCAATTTTTAGTTCGTTTGTTGTTGCTGTTGGTGGGGTTTTTTACATCTCAAATACAGAAGTAACTCCCGTTGGAGTTTGCGTTATTATGGTTTTCATGACCAAAAACACGCCAGCAGCTTGACCTGAATTTAAATCGAGAGCTTCTGTGTAAGTGCGTATATGTGCTGGAGAGGGGAAAAATGAGGCTGGTTTTTTTTCGGGCGGAGGGTGGTTTTAATCGTGTACATCAATTGTTTTATTTGTTTCCGTGTGTGTGTGTTTTAGGGGGGGGGTGTGTGTGTGTGTGTGTGTGTGTGTGTGTGTGTGTGTGCGTGTGTGTGTGTGTGTGAGTGTGTTTGTGGGGGGTGAAGGAGTTCTGAAGGTAATACATCGTACAAACGTATAAATTATGAAACTAAAGCCTAGTAATATTCAAAAGACCTTACAAATTATATATGAGCAAAATCTGCCTTTATTGTAGGTTTTAGAAAGAAAACCTCCTTTCTCTTAGAAATGGGCGAACGGGTTACTAGAAAAAGAAAGGAGAAAAAAAAAACTACCTTGAATTAAGAATTTACACGTTTTTGTTTCGAGGAGCCGATCGCACCAAAGAGGGTCTCTGATCGCACTAACAACCGATTACTCTCTGGTTATTCGACACGTACAACTAGCAGAGAAGTCAGTGATTGAAGTATTCGATTAATTCCCATCGATTCCTCCTCCTCCTCCTCCTCCTCCATCTCCACTCTGTGCTCACTCCTTCGTCTCGTGCCTGTGGTTGGGCGGACTGCCAAGCAGACGACCTCGGAACAACTCAGGCCCAAATTCAGGACGGAAGTGCTGGTGTAGACTAAATTTAGAAATAGATCATGGAATAATATTGTTCATTCGAGGTGACTCATGTGTGGTGGTCTTTGTACTCGTAGAACGCGTGTCGGCTTTGATAGATTTTGACATCTATAGAGAAGAGTGTTGGTGGCGTATTCAGTTATTGTAGAAAATTATGAAAAAATCAGCGTCCCCGTGTATGTTTCGTGTATTCAAATTAGCTCATTTTCTTTTCAAGAATTTGGGAAACAGCGCTAATTAAACAGTGTCTCCGTGTGTATATTTTTCTCTCTTCTCTATTTGTATATATAATATTCCAATTTTATTCATGTTTCAAGGATTTTGGAAACAGCAAATTAAGTACTGTCTCCGTACAGATCTATATTTCATGCATTCAATCTAATGCATATTTCAAGAACTTTCAAAACAGTAGGACTTAATTTAAAAAGCGTCCGCTTTTCTTTTCAATATTCTGAACTTCAATTTCCACAAGATAGTTTATTGAAATGAACACTTGCAATCGATACCACTGGAATTTTTTTATTAAAGGAAAGAAAATAGGTCTAGATCTAATAACGCTGGCCAACGATATGGATTATTTGTAATTATTAGAGCAATGTGCTCGGAAAACGTCTATTAATTGCAGTGAATACCTACAAAATAATAATAAAAATGGTCTTGTCTTTTTTAAAAGCAACTGATTTTGTGACTGGCGTTATGAGATTTTGAAAAGAAAACCTACTTCATCTGAAATCGTTTTGTTGGGTTGTTGTTTTGTCTGAAATCTATTTTATTTTGACAAGAGAATCTCCTTTTACTTTGATCTGAAATCAATATTTCCATTTTGACAAGAGAACCTACTTATCTGAAATCATCTTTAGTCTGACAAGAGAGCCTTACTTAATCTGAAACCATTTTTATTTTGACAAAGAGTATTCTTTATCTGAAATCATTGTCATTTTGACAAGATAATCTCCTCTAACTGAAATCATAATTTTTATTTTGACCCCCCCAAAAACTGCTTTCTCTGAAAACCTTTTCATTTTAACAAGAGAACTTAATTTTTCTGAAATCATTTTTTAAAGTCTGAAATCATAATTTTTATTTTGACAAGAGAGCCTACTTCATCTGAAAACATGTTTATTGTGACAAAGAGCATACTTTATCTGAAATCTTTGTTATTTTGACAAGAGAAACTCCTCTATCTGAATAAATCATAATTTTTATTTTGACAAAAGAACCTGCTTTCTCTGAAACCATTTTCATTTTGACAAGAGAACTTACTTTTTATCTGAAATCATTTGTATATTGTGAGATCCTACTTTATCTAAAACTATCTAAAAACTCATTGAGGACTCATATAATATTCTGTTCATTCGACGACGCTTGAAGACCTAGCCTATATTTTGGGGCTTTTAAAAAGAATCGTAACTTTGTTATTTATACGGATTTCTAAGCTCTGTACTATCTGAAGCATATTATATAAAAACATGCAACGACGTGCGTACTATAAAATATATGATTCGAAATGAATGTGCCGCAATATCTCGCCTTTCTTCTTCTGATCAGATTTAAAATAATTATAATGTGTCCACGACGTCCTAAACTGAAAAAAAAATATATTGAAAGGTGGAACGTGTTTTGGGGCAAGGCACTTTTTAAAAATAGGATTTTAAAAATATTATTGGCTCGGTTCTTTCGGAGATGGACGTTAAACTCGGAGGTCCCGCCTCTTAAATGAAATGATCCGGCCCCACAGTTTCGATACGGGCGTTAAACCTATCTATTCTATTTTCCCCAATATAAAAAAAAGAAAGAAAAATAAGAAAAAATTATCAATTATGAAAATGTGCCGTTATTTGTGATGGAAATGCGACCTCGAATACTTGGGCAGTTGTCAAGAGAAGTTGCACATCTTGGTTCTAGAATCCAATTGTCTCTGGGGTTGTTTTTTTTTGTTTGTTGTTGTTTTTATGTTGTTGTTGTTGTTGTTGTTTTTTTTGGGGGGGGGTTGTTTGTTTGTTTGGGTTTGTTTTTG
>NW_004798049.1:143766-145470 GCF_000002075.1 Aplysia californica | reverse complement strand
AGAGAGAGATAGAGATAGAGAGATAGAGAGAGTGTGTCTGTGTGTGTGTGTCTGTGTGTGTGTGTGTGTGTGTGTGTGTGTGTGTGTGTGTGTGTGTTTTGGGCCGACAACTTATGGAAGTGCAAGAATCCGTGCAATTTTCAGGGGTGGATAACAGAAGGACAAAAACAAAACGAAACAAACAAGCAAAAAACAAAACAAAACAGCAACAACCACGAAACCTGCAAAGAAAAAAAAACTGTCATTATTATACTGGGCTGTTTTGTTGTTTTTGTTTTTGCTGGGGGGTTTTCGGTGCGTTTTGCAAATATGTACCCCTTTTCCTGCCCACATTTCACCGACTGAATCCTCACTCCTATTGTTCAAGACTTATAATAAATGTATGCTCTGAAAGGCAATTATGTTTAGAAAAGAATTTTTTGTCAGAACTCCTCGAGTGTAGTCGGTCGTGACACGAGAAACCGATGTGTGAAGTGGTCCTTGTCAGTGCATGTTGGCTTGATTTGGTTTGGTTTAAAGGTGAAGTGAGTTGGTTCAGCACGATGACACGTCGTTCTGAGATTGGATCGAGGTGATGTTATAATCTATCGGAGATTCCGAATTGGAAGAGGAGGGAGTTGGGGGCAGCTTCTTGGCACTGAGCCCACCGTCGGGTCAGCCCCCGGCCACCGGTTTACGTAATTTCTTGACCTCTCATTTACGAGTATACTACAAACGTAGTAGTTTCATAGTAGCCTTGACCCCGACGGGTCTTTCACGTGATTCGAGTCGGCCACCAGGGGGCCAAATCAATTATTTAACGCGAGAGCTCATCTTTTCTTTTATTTAAGCAAATCACGTTGCGCGGTTTATGCGGAGTGTGTGTGCGTGTGCACTATTCCGAGTGGTCAGTGTCCAGTTATCTATAGGAGAGCCGATCGCGAAGATTGACCTAAGATCTGTGTTTGGGTCTTCTGCTTTATGGACTCATTCTTTCTTTTCTCTGGAGCCTTAGTGCAAGGGGCGTAGGCTAAGCAAGGCTAGGCCTTTGGAAGTGTATGCATTTGTAGTAAAACTATATCCCCCTCCTCTCGTCCAATCTGCGCCCTCGTCTCTACCACGAGGACCAATCGAATGCCTGAACAGATTCTATCTCCGCTCCTGCATCTTCATCACGTGAAGCGAAACCCAAACAAACGGAGGGTCTTCCACCGCCCGACGGCTAGCCAGCGATCGCGGTGAACTGCGTGATTTCTGTGTGGATGTTCGATTGTTCTATGGGATTATCGCGCTGATTAGCCAGCCCTGTGCCCCCTGAAAGAGTTATTCCCTGTAAAGGACTATCGCCGAGCCTCCATGATGGCTCAAGGTAGGTCTGGCCCACTACGCTTGTTCTGTCTCCTTCCATGCGCAGGATTTTTTGGTACAACCCTGTAACGATGCCGACGTGAGAAAGTCTGGGCGGGGAAAACCTATAATCGATAACGCATCATTTGCCGCAACATAACTAGGGACTAAATTGCTAATTATCTTCAATAGCGGTGGTATGCAGTTTTCAAACATGTTAGCTACCTATTTACCTTCACAAAATATTTAGTGATGTGTTTTTGTTTACAAAAAATCAAGTTATTCCACATCAGTGTCTGGAACTCTATGAGAAGAGCAAGACACCTGTTCATCGTTACAGGCCTTCTACTGCCTCGGCGGGGAATATATTTTGGCGTG
>NW_004798049.1:141975-143306 GCF_000002075.1 Aplysia californica | reverse complement strand
CCTATGCAATAATAATATTTTCTTATTAAATCTGTTTTTTTAAGATTGTGGAATTATGTCATAATTTGTTGTGCCCTTACTTGGCTTTGTTATTTGTTAGTATTGCTTTGATTACTCGTGGGTGGTTGGAGTGTGCTCTGGTGTGGTTTGCTCCTTTTTTCCTATCAAACATCTGTCGTCCTTATCTCTTTTTCTTCTTATTGTGTTTGTTACTCTCTTGTAACACACCTATTCTTAGGCTCCTATGATCTTATTGTGTTGCAAGTGCCGCAAAACTCTTATGGGGAAAAAAATGATTTCTTACGTTAGGATTTCTTCAGTATTTATTTAGGCCACAGTTATGTTACCAAACAAATCAGGGAATCGGTATCATTTCATCTCCCATTCAACCCCATGGAACCACCAAAAAAAAAAAAAGTTGGGAGGGGGGATTCTGTAACGAGCGACCACTATGGAATAAACGGGGTGGGGGTGGTTAGAGGGTTAAGGCTAGGGTTTAGGTTAGTGTTAGGTCTTTTCTTTATTGTGTTTGTTGAGATGGTCGCTCGTTACGGACGTCCTTTCAAAAGAAGTTTCTATCCCTGGTACAGTAGTAATACATGTCCTCGAATAATGGTTGCAGTGATCACATTCCTTGGTTTAGACATCGAACACAGTAATTGGTCGCTTTTAGGCACATGGGGGCTTTCCCGAAAAATGCTGTTTTGAAAGAAGAAAAACATCGAAGGTGAAGTTTTTGCCCCTTGTTTAGTTTCTTTAAAAGACAAGGAGAGTTGTTTTTTTCTCTATAATAAACAAATATATGCACCGATGAAATCAAACTTCTCCCATAGGTAGGGCAGTGCCAACTTTTGGTGTAGGTCTGGAAACCCCCGAAATCTGGGTTAGCCCGCTTGTCCTATAAAGCGACCAATTGTCGAGTCTTCCATGAAGTTTGTTCCTTCAGTACTTGTGCTCTGTTGGGCTGCCTTGCCTGATAACAGTTAATTTGTTGTTTTTTTCAAGTGGCTATTTTTGTTGGTCGGTCTTTATCACCCTCATCATCATCATCATCATCATCATCATCATCGTCGTCGTCGTTGTTTGGAAAGCAGGGTAGGAGGGAGAGTCTTGTTAGAATTTCAGACAAAATAGTATAAAATGTTTAAGATTTATTTAACGGACATAACTCAACTTTTCGCCTCTTGGGCTTTCTCAGGAGCATCATCATTATCAACAACAACAACATATTCTTCTTCTTTTTCTTCTTGTTCTTCTTCTTGTTCTTCTTCTTTTTTTCTTCTTCTTCTTCTACTTCTTCTTCTTCTTCTCCTTTTTCTTCTTCTTTTTCT
>NW_004798049.1:138196-140934 GCF_000002075.1 Aplysia californica | reverse complement strand
TCTCCGTCCCACCATTTCCCTTTCGTCCTCTGGAACTATCGTTTATCTCTGTTGTAGTAAGTCCGCGAGTGAGTCCTGTCCTGTGCTATAGACTTACTAAGTCCGCGAGTGAGTCCAGTGCTGTAGACTGTAGAGTGGAGAGGCAAGCCGCCGTACTCAGCCACAGTATTGATTTTGTCCCTGCCAAAAATACCCCTAGCCTTCCTGCCTTCCTCCCTTTCTTCCTTCCTTCCTTCCTTCCTTGTCCACCTATAACTATAACTGTCAGAGGCTGGGCCATTCTGTGGAGGGAGACACATCGACCCTCAAAGCCAGGGGTCATCAAAGTACGGACTGACCCCAGGCCTGATATTGCCCGCAAGGTCAGTTGTCTGGTCAGCCATCATGCCATTATGCTGTGGGGCGGGAGAGTTGGGGGGGGGGGTTGGGGAGAAAGGAAGAAGAAAGAAAAACCCAAATAAAAACAAAACAAAATAGTTTGGAAGATAGGCTTGTACCGTACTCAGGATTGGGTCACCAAAATGTTTATTTAAGCATAATTTTAACGAACTCTGCAGTGCAAATAGAACGTGCTGTTATAGACTTCGTATTCCTCTCAGCTCTGGTTGGTCCTGAGGGTCGGAAGCCCGCCTCCTAAATGATTTAAATTTGTATATGGGGTCGTGAAGATCACCTACTTTTAAAGATTTATTTTATTTGCACGAAACATTTTTAGACCGGGTCTTTTCTTCAAATAGCTTTTTAAGAAAATTAAAATTTGAAGAAAAAAACAAGGTTTTTTTCCCCCAAGATCCGGCGGTGGTGTGATTATAAGGCTACTGGAGTGTTAATCGTCAGGTACAGGGGTTCGAGGCTCAGTCAGCTCGCTCTGACGTTGTGTCATTGAGAAAGGCGCTTTAAGCAAATTGCACACTTTTTCCCCCCGATCGGAGATAAACGTTAATTTTGGAGGTCCGCGTCTTAAATAATTATTATTACAGTGTTGCAACTTTGAAAGGGGCGTTAAACCTATTTGTGCATTTTAACTCCCCCCCCCCAAAAAAAAAACAAAAAAAAAAAACAAAACAACTGTCGACCACAGCGCGGTGGTTACATCTGACAATTATAAACACCTATGGTTAGTATTCGTGTAATGAATCTGTTTCCGTCAAAATCACAGAGAACATTGTATTTTTCAATCTTTGTGCGTCTCTTTTCTTGTGATTGGGACCTATAATGGCTCAAGCCTTTTCGGGTATGTATAATGTTTCATGAGTTATAGTTACAGTTGAACCTGCTCTAACGGCCACATGTATAAAATACATACCTGTACAAACAGCCACTTCCCATTTCCCCACTTATTTATATATATTTTTTTTTAAATTTATTTATTTATTTATTTATTTATTTTTGTTGTTGTTTTTTTGTTGTTGTTTTTTTTTTTTGGGGGGGGGGGGGGTGGCAATGGGTAGGTTTTTTAAGGCAGTTTTGACCTTATTTTACCAACTTGCAATTTTTTTTAAAACATTAGAATGGCCCTGAGTTAGACGCCCACAATTGCTTTTCTTTTTGACGATGGGTAGGTAGCCCTCTTAGACATTTGTTTGTTACCTATTTATGTCCATTTTCTTGTGGTTGGGAGTTGGGTCTTGTGGTTCAGGCCCTATGGTACATGATATTTTTTGAGTTACATTTACAGGTTGAACCTGCTCTAGTGGCCACCTGTAAAAGGCAATCACCCGTACTAACGGCCTCTCCCCATTTCCTGGGGAGGGGGGGGGGAATTTTGTTTGTTGTGAAAAATATGGTAACACTGTGTAACGCGTCCTGGAGCGTTTTTTCTTCGGCAATAGATAGCCGTCTAGGACAGTTTTGACTTCATTTTACCTACTTTCAATTTTTTTAACATTAAAATGACCCTGTGTAAGACGTCTACAATCACTTTTCTCTTCGACAATGGGTAGCACTCTTAGACAATCACCCGTACAAATGGCCACTTCTCATTTCTCTACTTGCACTTGCTTTTTTAAAATTTTTACATTAGAATAAAACTGTATAAGACGTCCACAACGGCTTTTGCTCTTCAACAAATGGTTGCCGTCTTAGACAGTTTTGTACGTACTTTATGCCCCTTTTCTTGTGGATAGAAGGGCCCATGGCTCAGATATTTCTAGCTACATGATGTTTTATGAGTTATAATTACAGTTGAGCCTACCCTTACTGCCACCTGTATAAAACGCTCACGTGCCTAAGACACTCACCTGTATACACTAAGACACACCTGTATAAGACACACACTTGTATACACTAAGACACTCACCTGTATAAGACACACACCTGTATAAGACACACACCTGTATAAGACACACACCTGTATAAGACACACACTGGTATAAGACACTCACTTGTATACACTAAGACACTCACCTCTATAAGACACACACCTGTATAAGACACTCACTTGTATACACTAAGACACTCACCGGTATAAGACACACACTAGTATAAGACACACATCTGTATAAGACACTCACCTGTATAAGACACACACTTGTATAAGACACCCACCTGTATAAGACAGTCACCTGTATAAGACACTCACTTGTATTAAGACACACACCTGTATAAAACACTCACCTGTATAAGAGACTCACCTGTATAAGACACACACTTGTATAAGACACACACTTGTATAGGACATTCACCTGTATAGGACACTCACCGGTACAAACGGCCACTTCCCACCCTTATCCGCCCCC
>NW_004798049.1:135115-138096 GCF_000002075.1 Aplysia californica | reverse complement strand
ACACACAAGCGGGTGGTTCCTTTTTCCCTATCAAACACCTGTCGTCCTTTTCTCTCCTCCTTTTTTGTGCTTGCTACTCTCTTGTAACACCCCCAATCTTCGGCACTTATATGACCTTTTTGTGTTACAAGTGCCGTAAAACTTTTGCTAAAACTAAAAACTAAAGAGACAATTCCAACAGTACATTGTGTGTGTGTTGTGGTCAAGGCTTGAGGGCTGCCCATGGCCCTCAATACAAACATGAGAACAGATGTAAGCAATGAATAGCACAGCACACAGCACGGAATAGTGCAGCACAGTACAGCATATCCCAGTACAGCCAAGCATAGCACTGCACAGTATAGCACAGCACAGCACAGCACAGAAAACAGTTTAGCACCTAACTACACAGCACGCAAAACAACACAGTACAGCCCAGCAGCACAGCACAACACAGCACACAAAACAACACAGGACACAACACAGCACAGCACAGAAAAAAAGCTTAGCATAGAAAGCACAGCACTACACAACACACAAAACAGCACAAAACAGCCCAGCATAGCATAGCATAGCACTGCATAGCCCAACACAGCACAGCACACAAAACAGCACAGCACAGCACGGCCAAATTCCTTCTAAGATCACCACCTGACCTGGTTCTATGGGTGGTTGGCGGGTGCTGTGGTGTGGTTTGCTCCTTCTTTCCTATCAAACTTCAATCGTTCTTGTCTCTCCTCCTAATTTTTCGCGTTTGTTACTCTCTTGTAACATCTCTAAATCTTCGGCACTTATATGAACTATGAACTTATTGTGTTGCAAGTGCCGTAAAGTTCTTACTAAAACCAAACCACCTGGCTCATGTGGATGGAAATCGTCCTTTGCCTGTCTTTCTGATTCTCGAATCTTGAAGGTTTCTTTTTTTTTTTTTTTTTGTGTATGTATTTGTTAGTCTGTTTGTTTGTTTGTTTGTTTGTTTTTTGTTTTTACGGCGTCTACGGTGTATCGATACGGTTCTGGATTCGGCATATCCTTAATACGGGGTGCCCGCTACGGATGGGATCGGGCCGATCGCCCGACCCGATCGCCTCAAAAACGAACGTGTTTGTTTTCAGTTTCAGGCGATCGAGTCGGACGATCGGCCCGATCCAGCCGTAGTGGGCACCCCGTATAAGTGCGTTTGTTTTCAGGCGACGAGTCGGGCGATCATCCCGACCCGACCCGATCCCATCCGCAATGGGCGGGCACTCCGTACAAAGAAAGTGATAGATCTAGCCTACTTCGGGTACGAATTGTCCCCCTTGGCGTCGTTATTTTTAGTCGTGGAAGTTTCGGTTATTTTTAACGATATTTTAATATTTTTCCAACTTTTGCGGAACATTTGCTAAAATTCGCCATTCTGCGCGCAAGTTGCGGGTTGCGGACGCGAATTTCTTTGAGGACAGTTAAAGCCAAAGACGCCAGTGTCTATGGTGTAGCGGGTAGGCACTGCGCTGTCGCTCACAAAACGAGACAACCGAGTTCGATTCCCGAGTGGGGAAAGGGGGGGGGGGGGTTATCGAGATTCTCGGTCTTTCTGTTTGGGATGTTGTGTTTCCCTTTCAGCATGGGTTGGCCCTGACATGCAGGGTCGGCTGCCCGCCTAATGAATATTATCTACGTTGTGTCGATAGTGGCGTAAAACACCTGCGTAAAAAAAAAAAAGTCTCCCTGGCTGTGTTTTTATTCATCAGTATTGGTAATACCGGGTGCTCACAATGAATGGGATCGGGTCGGGTCGGGTCGATCTCCCGACTCGTGGCCAGAAAACAAACGCGTTTGTTTTTTTGTTTTTTTTGAGGGGATGAGTCGGGAGCGATCGGCTTGTGCCTCAATAGACGCTTTGTGCCCTCAATCTGACTAGCAAACCGACTCGGCCCGATCCAATCCCCCAATGGGTACCCCATGTTAGTAAACGGATTCATCTGTGAATTATTATAAAAAAATATGTACATCAAAGTATTTTTAGATGGTAGTTGAGGCTATAGTTCTAACTGCTATGACTTCTGGATAAAGTCGGCAGTTGCCTCTTGAGTTCGCGACAGTAAGGTCGTGGTTTCGAATCTCGCCAGGATCCTGATGTTGTGTCCTTGGGAAAGGCACTAAACTTTACTTGAAATTTCCTCACTTCACCCATGTGGGAATGGGTTCCTTCCTGGCTGTAGACAGCGAAAAATGTACTCAGTTTGTTAGTTTTAATCTTGGACTGTATACTTCCCGGGAATCCGAGAATGTTTCTGTGTGTTCTTGAGTCTGCTGGGGTAATAATGTGGGTGGTTGGCGGGTGCTCTGGTGTGGTTTGCTCCTTCTTTCCTATCAAACATCTATCGTCTTTATTTCCCCTCCTCCTTTTTTGTGTTTGTTACTCACTTGTAACACCTCTAATATTTGGCACTTATATGACCTTATTGTGTTGCAAGTGCCGTAAAACACTTACTAAATAGAATAATATAGTGTACAGGGAGCGCAAAGAGCTTGCTGCCGAGCGGGGATATGCGCTGTGCAATGCTGTTATTATTATTATTATCATTATTATTATTATTATTGTTATTGTTATTGTAGTAATTGTTATAATTATTACACTGGATAATGTCTTTGTTCGCGTAATTTGTGCGTGTGTTTAGGCAGAAAAATACAGAAATACATCTGTCAGGAAATAATGTGTCTCCACATACACATTATGTATCAGTGCACTTGTGTCGTGAAATATCCCACGAAGGTAAAACATTATTTGTAAACATTATTACTGTTAATGTTGTGTGTGTGTTTGTTTGTCTTCTTCCTTTTCTTCTTCTTCGTCTTCTAGTGATGATGATAGCGAAAATAATAATAAAAATGACAATGTCGTCATTAATGTTTATATGTTATTATATAAGCCTAATTTGCAATTGATTTTTTTAATAGCAAAGACTAGATAAATTGATCGGTTCCAGCGTAGATTTAGAAAACAGTCTCCCCCCCCC
>NW_004798049.1:131543-132863 GCF_000002075.1 Aplysia californica | reverse complement strand
GTCTGTCTGTCTGTCTGTCTGTCTGTCTGTCTGTCTGTCTGTCTGTCTGTCTGTCAGTCTGTCCTTGTCTCTCTGTCCTTGTCTGTCTATATGTCTGTCTGTCTGTCTGTCTGTCTGTCTGTCTGTCCTTGTCTCTCTGTCCTTGTCTGTCTATATGTCTGTCTGTCTGTCCTTTCTCTCTGTCTGTCTGTCCTTGTCTGTCTATATGTCTGTCTGTCTGTCTGTCTACTGTCTGTCTGTCTGTCTGTCTGTCTGTCTGTCTGTCTGTCTGTCTGTCTGTCTGTCTGTCTTGTGTGTCTGTCTGTGTGTTGTAAATAAATCGAGACCTGTTCATTAATAATTCACATGATGCTCATTTCAGCTCCAAAAATAAAAGGTTTCAGACTCAGAATACCGTCGTTAATGTTAGAGTTGTGGCTCTGAAAGGCTGTGGTTTAAATTAGATGTAGATGTCAATTGATAGAGAGCATCCTTTGTCTCCATTTGATCGGGTTCTCAGTCCTTTTCTCGTGTGCTTTAAAAATAACGCCTGTGTCTCGTTCATTTTGCCCATAGAACATGTATTTTTAACTCTCTTTACTAAGAAAGACCAGCCTCTTTACTCTATAGATCGTATTATTCTGGGTCTGAATTTAAGACGAGGCTAAGATTCTAGGCCAACTGGTTTTATTTTTAAATTGTACCCCTTGCTTAACAACAGAATATTACAATATCGTACACCTATCAGACGTATTGTAATCAGTGGTTGTAGATTTAGTAGGTGGGTGGTAGGCAGGTGCTCTGGTGTAGTTTGCTACTTCTTTTCTATCAAACATCTATTCATCTTTATCTCCCCTCCTTCTTTTTTCTGTTTGTTACTTCCTTGTAACACCTCTAATCTTCGGCACGTATATGACCTAATTGTGTTGCAAGGGCCTTAAAACTCTTACGAAAACATAAATACCTAGATATCTAGATCTATTCTAGTAGTTTCGGTGGTTTATGGACACTATTTTGGAAAGCGCCCTCCTCCCAAAAATGCGTGAGGTGACTTTCTCAGTGAAGTGTAGGGCCTACAGTGAACGCCATTCATTCAGTCAGTCAGTCGTTCATTCATTCATTCATTCATTCGCGCCCGCTGTAGTGTGTCGTGTCCAAGGCTTCTCGCAGTCCCAGCACAATATCTTCCGCTGCAAAGTTCACGGCTTGGCCTAGAATGTGGAGATAGATGTGCTACCCTGAGATCTGCCGGCGAATGTGGCACTTGTATCTGATACCGTGTGCTTCTTCTTTCTTCTTCTTCTGGCTACAGGCTTCTTGCTTCTTTTTATTCATGCTACC
>NW_004798049.1:129102-130505 GCF_000002075.1 Aplysia californica | reverse complement strand
AAGGGGGAGGGGACAGGAGGGCGTTTATAATGATACAAATAATATTTTACTCTATAAAACGGATGTGTCCAACAGGCTGTTACTCATACTCATATCTCTTCCCCTGTTTCCTTTCTATTTTTATACTAGATCTAATAAAATTATGAATTTTTTTATACTAATAAAATTATGACTTTGGTATTTTGTTTTATATTTGTTTTGGTTTCTATCATGGAATTCTTTTTCCCAGCCGTTCTGTACCTGTTTCTGTCTCTGTGTCTTACTTTTTTACCCAGCACTAAAGAAGACTATGTGGGTGGTTGGCGGGTTCTCTGGTGTGGTTAGCTTCTTTTTTCCTATCAAACATCTATCGTCCTTATTTCCCGTCCCTCTTATTTGTCTTTGTTACTATCTTGTAACATCTCTAATCTTTGGCTCTTATATGACCTTATTGTGTTTCAAGTGCCGTAAAACTTTTATTAAAACTAAAAAGATGACTATTATTGTGGTGATGTATTAGGCCTATTCTTTACTCAAACAAACTACATACGTTCCTGGGTACATGCATTTTGTTGCTTTACTGTGAGCCTAACTTTTACAAAACTGAATTGCAAATAGGTATTTTATCAATTTCCTAGTGGTTGGAGGGCCCGGCTGGAAGGTCTTACCTTTTTAATTTCCCTCTTTTGTTTCTGTCTGTCTGTCTGTCTGTCATACCTCTTCCCAGCGCTAAATGACTATTGTTGTGCTGATTTGCTTGGAGTCTCTGTATTCAAACAAACACGCAAGCAAACAAACAAACGAACAAACCAAACAAAACAAAATTGAGTCAGTTTGAAAGCAAGGCTTTTGGCCTTGCAGTACGTTGCATTAATAAAGAAAGAAGTCAGGAACAATACATTCAGGGGAAGAACATGTTTGTACATGTTAACATGAAGGCTGGTTTTTTTCGTTGTTGTTGTTGTTATTTTTAAAAATATCTTTTTATTTTTTAAAATTTTCAAATATAAAAAAAAGAGTTAAATTAAACAATTGAAAAAACGAAGAAAAAGTTGTATTATTTAATTCATGGTTTGTATTCTGTAATAGATCAAAGCAGTACCTTTCCAAACCAATGGTTGCATGCAGCATGTTGTGTGTGTTTTTTAATACCAAATACAGGTACATGTACTTTTAACCAGTAAAGATTGAAGACTTCTCTGGTGTTCTAAATGGAATAACACCCCCCCCCCAACCCCGAATAAATAAATAAAAATAGAAACAAATGAATAGATAGATAGATAGATACATAAATAGATAGGTAGATGAATGAATGAATGAATGAATGAATGAATGAATGAATGAATGAAATAGAGAAAGAAAGAAAGAAAAGAGGAAGTCAGAAAGATAAAAAAGGAAGATAATAATAGTAAATGCATAAATTT
>NW_004798049.1:125373-128721 GCF_000002075.1 Aplysia californica | reverse complement strand
GGGGGGCTCTGGTATGGTTTTCTCCTTCTTTACTGTCAAACGTTTGTCGTCTTTAACTCTCCTCCTCCTTCGCTTTGTATGTTATTCAGTTCACTAGTAACACCTCTAATCTTCAGCGCTTATAATATATGCCGTTATTTTGTTGCATTTGCCGTAAAACAGTTATCACTGAAACTAAACTGTGGGTGGTTGGCGGGTGCTTTGGTGTTGTTTGCTCCTTCTGTCCTATAAAAAAAACTTATCGTCTTTCTCTTTACTTTCCCCTTCCTTTTTTGTGTGTGTTACTCTCTTGTAACACCTCTAATCTTTGGCTCTTATATGACCTTATTGTGTTGCAAGTGCCGTAAAACACTTACTAAAACTAAAAACTTTGCTGTCAAACATCTACCGTCCTTAACTCTCCTCCTCCTTTGCTTTGTGTGTTATTCAGTTCACTGGTAACACCTCTAATCTTCAGCGCTTATAATATATGCCGTTATTTTGTTGCATTTGCCGTAAAACAGTTATCACTGAAACTAAACTGTGGGTGGTTGGCGGGTGCTTTGGTGTTGTTTGCTCCTTCTGTCCTATAAAAAAAACTTATCGTCTTTCTCTTTACTTTCCCCTTCCTTTTTTGTGTGTGTTACTCTCTTGTAACACCTCTAATCTTTGGCTCTTATATGACCTTATTGTGTTGCAAGTGCCGTAAAACACTTACTAAAACTAAAAACTTTGCTGTCAAACATCTACCGTCCTTAACTCTCCTCCTCCTTTGCTTTGTGTGTTATTCAGTTCACTGGTAACACCTCTAATCTTCAGCGCTTATAATATATGCCGTTATTTTGTTGCATTTGCCGTAAAACAGTTATCACTGAAACTAAACTGTGGGTGGTTGGCGGGTGCTCTGGTATGGTTTGCTCCTTCTTTCCTTTAAAAAAACAACAACAACCTATCGTCCTTCTCTTTCCCCTTCCTTTTTTGTGTGTGTTACTCTCTTGTAACACCTCTAATCCTCACCACTTATATGACGTTATTGTGTTGTAAGTGCCGAAAAACACTTACTAAAACTAAAAACTTTGCTGTCAAACATCTACCGTCCTTAACTCTCCTCCTCCTTTGCTTTGTTTATTATTCAATTCTCTTGCAACACCTCTAATCTTCAGCGCTTATATGGCGTTATTGTGTTGCAAGTGCCCTAAAACAGTTATTTGTGGGTGGTTGGAGGGTGTTCTGGTGTGGATTGCTTCATCTTTCGTATCAAACCCGTATCGTCCTTTTCTCCCCTCCTTCTATTTTGTGTTTGTTACTCTCTTGTAACACCTCTAATCTTCAGCACTTATATGACCGTAGTTTGTTTCAAGAGCCGTTAAACCCTTACAATAACTAACTAAACTATTCTTCGGCACATAGATCTATATGGCGTTATTGTGTTACAAGTGCCGTAAAACAGAGTTATTTCTAAAAACTAAACTGTTGCGCCACTTTTTGATGTAATGTCCCTCCGGCAAATGAGCAATGGCAGCGGGCTATTGTCTTCCTTGGGGTGTCTGTCGCAATCTTTACGTTGTGAGATGTGGCATTTGACGGGTGGTTTGCGGGTGCTCTGGTGTGGTTTGCTCCTTCCTCCCTATAAACCATTAATCTATCTGATTTCTCCTCTTTCCTTCTTTTTTGTTGTTGTTGTTTTTTTCTGTAATGTTGATTCTTTTCTTACACCTTATCTTCGGCCCTTGTATGATCACTTAATTGTGTTGCAAGTGCCGTAAAACTCTAATTAAAATTAAAACACGACCTCTCCTCCCTCTTTTTATGTCTGTTACTCTGTTGGCACCTATATGATCACCTAACTGTGTTGGAAGTGCCGTAAAACTCTTACTAAAACCATGCTAAACAAATTTTGTCCGCACTGCGTTGTGAACTAACTGGCGACATAATGAGAGGACGACCGTCTTCGCCAACTGCCCCGCCCGCTCTCCGTGTTGCTGAGTTCCTGTTTCCCCAGAAAGTGGACACACTCTTGCCTTGGCAAGTTCTGGTCTGCACTAATTCTACAATGATAATAATAATAGTAGTAATAATAATAGCAATAATTATGATATTAATAATAATAATATAATAATAATATAATAATTTCTACTGCGCATACTCCCTGTGGGTGGTTGGCGGGTGCTCTTGTGTGGTTTGCTTCTTCTTTCCTATCAAACATCTTATTGTCCTTATCTCTCCTTCTTCTTTTTTATGTTTGTTACTCTCTTGTCTAATCTTCTGGCGCTCATATGACTTTATGCAGTTGCGAGCGCCGTAAAACCTCTACTGAAACTTTTAAAAAACCCAACTAAGCATACTCCCAATTTCCGTAACACCTACTCTCTGTGCAATACATGTACATCTCCAGACTGATAGGTCCTATTTCTTTAGCACGATCGTATACGGCAGAAATAGTCTTAGTCTCCAGTAGTTATAATTTTCTTCAACTGATGATATTCTCTCCCGTGCTTTGATAACAAAACCTGAACACTACTAACTTCGCTACCTTAGAATTACTAAGTTCTATCTGACTTTTTTTGGGGCCGTTTTTGAGTGACCATGGGCTCAGAAACCAAAATTTAATGTTCTTATCTGCTCTATCAAAGTCATAATATTTTTCGGAGGCGTTATCGGGATATTCAAAGAATTAATTGCAATGGAGAAAGCTTGACATGTTATGAAGTTGCAAACATTTTTCACGTCAAATTTCCCAAACCCTGGGTACTGAGCAGATAGAACTTTGTAATTCTCTGGCAGCGACTCCTCGCGTCTGAAGCAGGTGCAAATCACCGTTTGTGCTGCATATCAGTATAAATGTTATATATTATTATTATTGTGTTTGACCTGGATAAGACGTGGTATATTTCTCGGAGAAAGATGCATTTCAGTTTCATAGCCATCTCCGATAAGGAGAAGCAGTATGCTGTGATTTCATCACTGAACATAAAAGGCCGCATGGGTTTGCTATCTTTTTGATAGCTCCACTGAAGGATGAAATTTGACGAACGGCATCTGTTTGGAATGGCAGTTAGGCACGCCCTCGTATGATTATTCCTCAGATTTTGCAGGGATATGACTGCTTCGTGTCACGGAATATTAACCCTAAAGTACCTTTTTGGTTTGTGTAGTCGCTCTGCGCCGTTCTGTCGGGAGGTGTGGGGGTTAGTCAATAGGCCCACCTCGACCCGTTGAGATTTACCGCTGCTGCTCCAGTTTAGCGATATAATAGCACGAAGACCCACAGAGATGTACGATATTGTGTACCACCGCTCTAGTTTAGCGATAGAATAGCATGAAGACCCTTAGAGAGGTACAGTGTCTACCGCCGCTCTACCGTGGCGT
>NW_004798049.1:121589-122818 GCF_000002075.1 Aplysia californica | reverse complement strand
GGGGGGTGGGGTGGGGGGTGGGCTGTGTCTTTTTCTCAGAATGACCCGTAAACTGAAAAAAACACGAAACTTTTCAACACTCAGGCAAATTTATTATTTTTAATGGTATTTGTCAAAAACAGTATGTAAATTTGTGGGTGGTTGGCGGGCGCTCTGGTGTAGTTTGCTTGTCATTCCTATCAAACATCTCTTATCTTTAACGCCCCCCCCCCTTGTTTTTTTTCCCCGTGTATGTATTGCTCTGTTCTTTAATAACTCCTTATTTTAATGGTCGGCGCTTGTATGAGCGGGTGGTTGGAGGGTGCCACTGTTTCGTCCTATCATTTTTTCCCCTAACCTGTTGTTTCTGCCTGTCTGTCTTGCTTCTTCCCCGCATTATTTGACTGTGATTGTGAGTGTTGATTTGCTTCTCTTTTAATTTTCCACGTGAAACGCACTTCATATGACCTTTTTGTTCTGCAAGTGCTGTAAAACTCTTGCTAATATTTATAGTAATTCATCACGTTAGTATATTATTAATAATTATAATGATAATAATAATAATAATAATAATATAATAATAATAATGATAATAATAGTAATAATAATAATTATTATAATAACAATTATATTATTATTTATAATAGTATTAATAATAACAATAATAGTAATAATAATAATAACAATGATGATATAAATGAAAATAATAATGATGATGATGATGATGATCCTTTTATCAGATTTTAAAAAAAGAATCATCTTCACCATCATCATTATTATCATTTATATCATCATTGTTATTATTATTACTATTGATCAACCTAGTCCCAGCGACATGTAATACACACAGCGAAAAGAATGGAACCTAACTCCCACCCTATTCCATATTATAGAAGCGGGTACTGCACCACGTGTAGAAATGATGAAAATAGAGAGTACTATTGGCAGGAGCGCTGGTGTGGTTTGCCTCTTCTTTCCCATCTAAGATACTATAATATACATTTTGTATTGTATTTTTATGTCTCCACTCTTTTGGTGTGTTTGTTACTCTGTTGTAACACCCCTAATCTTCGGCACTTATTGACCTTATAAATTACAAGTGCCTTAAAACTCTTACTAAAACAAACAAAATATAAGAAAATATAGCATATTCCCTAAATATGCCACATTGTATAATATTGAGGTACGGTAGGAATTTATGACTAGACTTGCAACTTCCATGGAAACCCATACTTATCAGGAGATATAAT
>NW_004798049.1:118565-120188 GCF_000002075.1 Aplysia californica | reverse complement strand
CCCCCACCACCACCACCACCAAAACAAGATCATGCATAACACCACCAAAACCCCAACAAATCGAACAACAAACAAACAAAACAGAACAGTGATTATTTATTCCCACCCACTGTTCAAACACAATTTTGACGTCCCCAGACGTGCCGCTTTTCCCGATAAATCCGGATTTCTGAACTTATCTGGTTTCTGCCTGACTCGCGGCCGATCGTCGCGAATATTAATTAATAGTTTAAACACGAAATGTACAGACAAAACTATCCGTTAAATTTGAGTTCCCCGCGCAAGCGTTTCCGAGGGGCCCAAATAGTTTAATCAATATACTTGGTCGCTTATTAAGCACAAGGGGGCTATCCCGAAAGTTTTTGCCCCGTGTTCAGTTCATTAAAAGGCAAGGAGAGTTTTTGTCTATAACCAAACAAATATACACACCAATGAAACCAAACTTCTCCTACGTGTAGGACAATGCCCACTTTTGGTGTAGGTCAAGATTTCTGGAAACCCCCGAAATCTGGGTTAGCCCGCTTGTCCTTAAAAGTCACCGTTTATTTTTTGTAGCATGCTGGCAGCTTTGTATTTTAGTTCTGATATCGCTCCACTAGGCTTTCAAAGTTCTTTGTACTCGGTACCTAGTTTTGATAAATTTGCCGTTAAAAATTTTGAGTTTCATAACATGTCAGGCTTTTCCCCAATGCAATTCTTCTTTGAAAATCTTGATAACGACTCAGAATAATGTTACGATTTTAATACAGCCGACTGAACATTTGGTTTCTGGCGCCATTGTCTTAATAACTCAAAACCGCCAAAAATTGGTGCCTATAATCAACTTTTAAAGTAGATTCCACAAAGAAATTATTCAGCCAAAAACAAAAATTCGATGAAAATTTCCAAACCGACGGAAAAATCCTGGTTTCTTCGATTTCATTATTTTGAAGAGCGCCTGATTTCAGCAAGATTCCTCAATTTTTGTGGGAACTGTATTTCGAGAATTTGAGTGGTCTTTTGTGTCGAATAAATTTATTTTCAGATCTTGCACTTTTTAAGGACAACTAGACTTTCAGCAAGGTAAATTTTAAATCGTTCTTGTTGTCGCTTCTTTGGGAGCATCCTTATCCTTGAATGATGGATCTGTTGTTCCGACTTATTTCTGATCTTACATTTTCTTAAATCCGGCGGACGACGAAGTCATACATAATGGGTGGGTGGTTGACGGGTGCTCTGCTGTGGTTTGCTCCTTTCCTCTCAAACATCTCTTGTCTTTATATTTCCTTCTTTTTTTGTGTTTGTTACTCTCTTATAACTGATCTTCGGCACTTAAATTGACCTTGTTGTCTTGCAAGTGCCCGCCAATCGCCCACGATGTAGCTGTGCATGGACGTTAAAAACTGGGTAAAATTTGGTGGAAAATGTATAACTATAATTCAATACTATAGACAGCAGCCTTACTGAGTACAGCGTGAATCAAAATTATGTTACTAAATACCCGGTGCCTATTTGCACTGTCGGGTCGGGTCGGGTCGGTTTCTAGCCAGATTGAAGGCTCAAAGCGGCTATCGTGGCTCAAACCAATCTCCCGACTCGTCGCCTCAAAGACAAACGCGTTTGTTTTCTGGAGATGAGTCGGGC
>NW_004798049.1:116851-117973 GCF_000002075.1 Aplysia californica | reverse complement strand
GTGTGTGTGTATTGATCATGTTGGGGACCAGGTTGAGACAGATCAGTAAGTTCTGAATATTAAATGCTTTTTCGGCCATTCTATTGTTAAGTTAACATAATTCTGACTCTCCCCTTCTTATGTCGTGTTGATCGATCAACGGCATGCCGGAATGATAGCTTTCTGTACCAAGGTTAAGTATCGGTTCTCTGCCAAGCACAGCCAGTCCCAAGTATTTCAAGTATCGATTACATGTTTTTCGTTTGAAAGACCCCGGGGGCATATCATCATGTTGTAAGTCTTTTGTTTGAAGATGTGCGTTGGTTCTGACTGGATCGATAACCAAAACAACAACATCAGCAACAACAAAAACAACAACATTATGTGCATGACCTTAAGTCCAAGGTGTCACTGTTTTCTTAATGCTGTGTGGGCGGTTTGCGGGTGGTCTGGTGTGGTTTGCACCTTCTTTCCTATCAAACAAACACTCTTCGTCCTGATCTTACTCTCTTTTTTAAAAATATTTGTTGCTCTCTTGCAACACGTCTAATCTTCGGCATTATATGACCGTAGAGTGTTGCAAGTGCCCTAAAACTCTTCCTAAGACTAACTTAATACTGTATGTCGTGATAGTCTTCAAGGTGCGCGGTTAGCTCCATTAGTTTCATGTTAGACTACGGAGCGGGTAACCGTGGTTCAAATCCCCAACGGGACGGCGTTCTGAACTTGGGTTGGTGTGGCGAGTTTTTAAGGCTCTCCACCCATTTGATTTACCCCGGTTAGTGTGCACCCGCTCGTCTCCGAAGCGGAAAGTCCGCGTTCGAGCCTCGGTTCGGACACGGATTTTTTTTCGCCCCCTCCTGCCCACCCAGCAGTAATGGGTACCTGACTTCTGAGTTGGGGAAATAAAGGTGGCGTGGAAAGGAACTGGCCACCCTAGCACTATATGCCGAAGGCCCAGGAAGTTGTCTCACTAACAAGACAATCCCCAATGTCCTGATCGGATGCGGAAACAACTTTACTTTTTTTTTAGAGTGCATATCCTATTAGTCCTCTGTAAATACGTCTGTATGTCTCAATAGTCCTCTGTAAATACGTCTGTATGTCTCAATAGTCCTCTGTAAATACGTCTGTATGTCTCAA
>NW_004798049.1:114780-115922 GCF_000002075.1 Aplysia californica | reverse complement strand
AATGAATCATGCATGAATCATTTCAATTAGCGATATCTATGTAGGGTATGATGTGAGCTTGTTGTCTTTTTACCTTGCACCGCGTGACCTGTGGTGTGATGAGAATAGTTGCTTGATTAGGCAACACGTATTTCGAAGCAGGATTTAAAAAAGTCCTAGGTATGTCAAATTTTTCATGTCATTTGTAGGCCTATTGCCATGAATGAACTGTGTTTTTAGAATCAATTTGACAGGGCCTTATATAATTTCTTGTTTGAGGGAAGAGAATGACAGATATTTGGTTATTATTATTTTGTGAAAAATGTTGGTGTGAATTTTGTATTACATGTATATTACTATTTTTGAGTCTTTTCCTCCTCCTTCCTCTCGCTTTCTCTCTCTCTCTCTCTCTCTCTCTCTCTCTCTCTCTCTCTCTCTCTCTCTTACCCCACCCTCCCATCCTTACCCTCGAAATAACCGATTTTTATGACTCGAAATACGTGTATCGAAAGAGGAAAGTATAATAATCAACTTTAACAGTACATGCACCTGTCTGTCATTGGAATGGTGCAGTATGCCACACTGGTATTATATATGGTTCGACTTTATAGTAGAAGCAGGCTTTGTGCTGTTGCGGCTAGAGAGGTGAGCAGAGTAAGCCTGATTCCCCGTTTGGACATCTCTGCTGACATCCACCCCTTGGCGCTCATATTATGACCTTATTCAGTTGCGAGCGCCCTAAAACCTTACTAAAACTAACGAACCCCCAAAGGTGCAATATTTTAATGTATGTGTGCTTTAATTGCTTGAAAGAAGAACTACTTTGCATTGCTCTCACCCCTCCCTCTTGGCTTCGTTCTGTCGGGGAGAGGGGCGGGGGGCGGTTGGAGGAAGCTGAGGCCGACAGTGCCAGAATACATTACTAACGCCCCCTGAATGGTATTCCGCCCAGTGGACATAAAATTAACGTTACAAATGCTGTGAAAGAGGAGATCCCGTCTCTTTAGCTGCATTTCCTTCTCGTTTTTTATTTTTTATTATTTTTATTTTGCGGGGATATAACATTAGAATTTGATCATGTCGTTTTACAATCGTTCAGACTTTCACGGTCTTTAATTGATGGTTACTGTAGTATTTCTATTGTGTGAGGGTGGGTAAGTGGG
>NW_004798049.1:113227-114236 GCF_000002075.1 Aplysia californica | reverse complement strand
GGGTTACTCACTCAGGTGTGGGCTGCTCTTTCTTTTCCATACAAGATCTATCGTTTTTGCGTCTCTCCTTTTATGTGTTTGTTACTCTCTCGTACTATTGTCTAATCTTCGGCACCTATAATAATATGATCTGAAAGTGTCAGTTGCAAGAGTAACTGCGGTAAAACTTTAACTAAAAGCAAGACAAAAACATTGCACATGGAGACTGCGTGACTTCCCTGCATGTAGTGAGTTTTAGTAAGAGTTTTACGGCACTTGCAACACAATACGGTCATATTATATAAGTGCCGTAGATTAGAGATGTTACATGAGATTAACAAACATAAAAAAGAAGGAGGAGATATAAAGACGATTGTTGTTTATAGGAAAGAAGGAGCAAACCACACCAGAGCACCCGCCGATCACCCACGCATGTAGTGAGTGATTTGCCTTTCGGAGGGAGTCAACATAAATACTAATAGAATCTAGTTTGTAGCAGTGCTTTACAATGACGGCAGATATTTCTCCGTCGTTTATATTTTCGATTTAAAGAAAAAATTAAATCTAGAATCTATTTACATTCGATTTTTAGCGTTTTTTTAAATTTTTAAATAGAAATATTGACCAGTACCAGACTAAGAAATAAACTGTTTAGAAAAAAACCCAGCTTGTTTCGCGCGCTCATAATATGACCTTATGCAGTTGCGAGCGCCGTAAAACCCCATACTAAACTAAACTATAAAAAAAGATTACAGCCCCAACTTCACATAAAGAAACTATGTGACAGAAAAAGACTCGCGGTCACTGGAAAGCCAAAAAAAAAAAAGTCGATTTTAGGAACATTTATATATACATTATTATTATGGTGCACGGGATTCTTGATCTGAACCGTCCATTTGTTTAGTAAAAAAAGAGTTTGTCTGAAACCATTTAGTGTTTTGCACCTCTTCCATTTTTCACTCATACTGTCTTCTTTGTCTGTCTGTCTGTCTGTCTGTCTGTCTGTCTGTCTGTCTGTCTGTCTGTCTGT
>NW_004798049.1:108602-111306 GCF_000002075.1 Aplysia californica | reverse complement strand
TTTCCTTCCTTCCTTCCTTCCTTCCTTCCTTCCTTCCTTCCTTCCTTCCTTCCTTTCTTCCTTTCTTTCTTTCTTCCTTCCTTACTTTCTGACCAGTTTTAAGTCGGTCGGTAGTGAATTATGATAATGACCTGTGGGGAGGGTGTACCCCGAGACACACAATATCGCCGTCATAATGGGGTGTGGATTGTGCCACAAATCCCAGCTCTGCCTTTCTCTGACAAAACGCCTTTTTCTTATTCACAGCAGTTTCGAGAAATCAGTTGTTATTTTCGTTTTGTTATAACATCTAAACTATTTTGCTGTGTACATCAACGATTGATCTCGCACCCTGAAGAGTAAAGTCATCATTCCCTGTGCTCCACAGATATTATAAGAAAACCGAAAATTGTTGATTTCTCGAAACTCGCTGTGAATAAGAAAAAGGCGTTTTGTCAGAGTCCGGCATAGCTGCCCCCTGCTCCATGTTCTGTTGTCACGAGCTTCTGTGCTTTCTTATTGTGGGGACGACAGTGGTGGACACGTCAAGTTTGGCGCGGCGTCCCTCGCTCACGGCGCCGTCCACAGATAACTCACTCGCCGCGGGACATCGCTGGACGGCGAACTTCCGGACAAAGCGGGGTGAACGTTTGCCCGACTCCGATCGTTTGAGAAGATTGAGAAGATGATGTTAAAGCGAAAGTAGAATAAATGAAGGGTGACATGCACTTGAAATAGCTCGATTATTTGAGAGAGTGATGATAAAACAAAAGTTGAATTGAAAGATGGTGTGATGTACATATACTTGAAATAGCTCGATTATTTGAGGTGATAAGACGAACGTAGAATTGAAAGGTGGTATATAATATGTACGTGAAGAATCTCGATTATTTGCAAAGTTGATAAAACGAGAGAGGAATTGAAACTTGGTATGAAACTCGATTGTTGTAAATGGTGAAACGAAAATAGTATTGAAAGGGAGCGTGTACTTAAAGTATCTCGATTATTTGAGAAGATGATGATGAAACGAAAATAGACTTGTAGAAATGATATGAAAAGCTGTGAATGGTTGAAAAAAGCTCGATAATTTTAGATGATGATCGGTTAATGAGAGGTAGTACATGTACTTGAAGATACTCACGTGGGCCGGTCGCCGATAAAAACAATTGGGAATAGACAAATGCACGTTTCTGGAACACTTGAATAGATACGATAAAAACAATTGGGAATAGATAAATGCACGTTTCTGGGACTTTGCAATAGATACGATAAAAACAATTTGGAATAGACAAATGCACGTTTCTGGGACTTTGGAATAGAATAAAAACAATTGGGAATAGACAAATGAACGTTTCTGGGACTTTGGAAGAGATAAGGGCCTTGGACATCTAGCTGTCACTGGTAAAATTGAAGGCAAAAGAGGCAGGGGCTGACCCAGAGCAGCTTACTTTGAAAGCGGAAGGATGACGCTGTTGTTGTTAGTAAGTGAAGTTTTTTTTCCCCCTTCTTTCTCTTGATAGTACATTGCTCTAAAAATCCCATCTGGTTTTGTCGGAGAAGTTTTGGTTTTGTTGAGTACTAATAATATCACAACAGCGAAACAAAACAACATATATGTTTTCTTGAACAAATGTCTAAGAAAGTTATTGAGAATCAGATGGACAGACAGGGTCACCAACGAGGAAGTGTCAAGGAAAACAAAACAGATCCTAGTCAGAGATGAAGTAGGAAGAAAACAGTGGCGATGGATTGGACATATTCTCAGGAAGTCAGGCAGTTGCATAAAAGAATTGAAAGTGTTGGATTGGATTCCACAAGGTAAAAGATCAAGGGGAAGACCTCGTGGATGTTGGAGAAGAACCACTGAAATTGATGTACAGAAAAGTGGGAAGAATTGGAATAACATCATAAGAGGCTAGCCCAGGATATAGAAAGACGGGAAAGAGTTTGTCCGTGGCCTATACTCTGGTGCATGATGAGAAAGGCAATGATGATGATGATGGCATGATAGCAACAACATGATAAAAGAATAAAAACAAGAACAGAACAGTAACATGAAGATGTCTGGTTGGCCGGCTCTCTGGTGGGGTTTGCTCCTTGTTTCCTTTGAAACTTCTATCATCTTTGTCTCTCCTTTTTTTTGTATGTTGCTCTCTAGTAACACCTTCAATCTTCGGCACGTATATTGTTTAACCCTATCCGTACTTCGTGTTTTACTATCGTATCCATACGACGTGGGGAACTCTGTGCCACCACTTTCCAAAGAGGAAATTTACCCGTTAATCTGATCCCTACGCTTTGCATAGCAGTCTGTCAAAATTATTTTTTTGAGAAATACTGAAAGTTTCAAAGAGATCTTCGTACTAGAAGTATTCTAAAATGGGAAGAATACAACCCCGGGGGTACAAAATGACCTCAGGGTGTACGGATAGAGTTTTAACTGCATTGCAAGTACTGTAAAACTCTTACTAAAATTAAGATTCAAAAGTAGCAAGAACAGCAGCGACAACTAGAAAAAACAACATTAGTATCCGACAACAGCAGCTACAGCAACGGTACGTAGGCTACTGTAGTACAGCACCATCCGTTGCAAACAGCAACCACTTGTGTAAACCAGCCTTGGCCCGAAGCCTCCACCAGACGTGCAAACACGCAGATTACACACGTACATACACACACACACACACACATTTACACACACACACACACACACACACACATACAA
>NW_004798049.1:102535-102895 GCF_000002075.1 Aplysia californica | reverse complement strand
TCTCTCTCTCTCTCTCTCTCTCTCAAAGCTGTATCTGTGAGTGGTTGACGGGTGCTCTGGTGTGGTTTTCTTCTTCTTTCCTATCAGAAGTCTATCGTCCTTATCTCCCCTCCTTCTTTTTTATGTTTGTTACCCTCTGGTAACACCTCTAATCTTCGGCACTTTTATGGCCTTTTTGTGTTGCAAGTACCGTAAAACTCTTACGAAAAGTAAAACATACACTCCCAAAGCTCTATCAAAAGATGCACCTTTCAGCATCACTAATTTAATACAGTTTAATGCTATGGTCAATGCTCACAATTTTCCTGCTATTTATGGTCCCCGGTAGAAACAACATTTATTTATTTATTTATTTATTTA
>NW_004798049.1:91312-102435 GCF_000002075.1 Aplysia californica | reverse complement strand
TTATTTATTCATTTATTCATTTATTCATTCATTCATTTAATCTGCGGTGTAAAAAGTACCCAAATGGACTGAGAACTTTGTTACTCTCTTGTAACATATCTCATCTTCGGCACTGATATAACCCTATTGTGTTGCAAGTGCCGTAAACTCTTTCTAAGACAGACCAAAAAAGAAAAAAAAGAAAAAGAAAAAGAAATCAAGGTCCTACTCCATTTTATAGTTGATAAATTGTGTGAATGTGTTGCTATTAAAAAGTAAAGATTAATGCGCTACGGGGGGGGGCGAAATTCCAGTACCGAATCATTTTTAACCCCTTTGTCGCCCAGTGCCGCTATTTCTGCACCATGCTGTCGCAAGCCCGTGAGTGGTTGGCGGGTACTCTGGTGTGGTTTGCTAAATTCTTTCCAACCAAATATCTATCACCCTTATCTCTTTTTCTTTCTTTTTTTTCTTTCTTTTTTTTCTTTCTTTTTTTTCTTTCTTTTTTTTTGTGGTCTGCTATTATCTTGTAACCTCTTTAGTCTTCGACACTTTCATGTATATATATATGACTTTCTAATTTTAAAAATCTTACATAACCAAGCCTTTTTACCCCGACGTTAAATTGTGTTGCGAATGCCGTAAAACTGTTAGTAAACCAAACTTTGCAAGCTCGACGTTAATTGTGTTGCAAGTGCTGTAAATCTTTAAACTTAATCAAACTTTGCTAACTCGACATTAAATTGTGTTGTGAGTGCCGTAAAACTTTTACTAAAGCAAAATGATGGCTATTGCCGTAAACCTCTTGGTAAACCAGACTTAGTTAACCCGACGTTAATTAATTGTATTGCGAATGCCGTAAACCTCTGAGAAAACCAACCTTTTCTAGCCCGACGTTAAATTATGTAGCAAGTGCCGTAAAACTCTTAATTTAACCAAACGTTACTAATCCGACGTTATATTAATATGAATATAATTGGAGGTGGTACCAAAAGAGTTAATTATGGGCGGTCTCAGTAGAGAGCGTCGTAGTTACCAGTGGGAATTCCCGGCCGAGTTTGCTTTGGGATTTGTTGGAGGGTGAGGCAGAGAATGTGTCACGGGTACTTATTTCACCGGCATGTACTTTTAGTACCTCAGATCGTATTTGTTTTGTGTGTGCACACACGCGTGTGTGTGTTGTGTGTTTGTGTGTGTGTGTGTGTGTGTGTGTGGGTGTGTGTGTGTGTTTGTGTGTGTGTGTGTGTGTGTGTGTGGGGGGGGGGGGTTGTATGTGTGTGTGTTTGTGTGTGTCGCTGGCATGTACTTTTTTTGGTACTGGAGATCGTATTTATTGTGTGTGTGTGTGTGCGCGCGCACGTGTGTGTGTGTGCGCGCGCGTATGTGTGTGTGTGTAAAGGGATGGAGGTTGTTGGGCCCCAGGGAGGGGGAAGGGGAGTGGAGGGGCAGGGGCGGCGTGTGTTAACGTGTAACCGCTTTTATTACAATGTTTATATTACCTCAAGCGTAGCAAAATGTCCTATCTGGTGGATTCTCTACGGATCCTATGCCAGCGTATGTGTGTGTGAGAGACTCAGCTGAGCGGATGAATGAGCGGATCAGCAAATGAATGAGGGCGTGAGAGAATTAATTAATCGGTGAATGAGTGAATGAACGAACGATCAAACGAACGAACGGCCAAATGAATGAATGAATGAGAGAATGAGTCAGTAAATAAATGAGTAGACGATCAAATGAATGAATGAAAGAACGTGGGAATGAATCGTTCTCTTCTAGATTGCTGTGGCCACAGCTCAGTGCACGTTCATTACGCTATCCAATGTGAGTACAGCAGTCAGTCAGTCAGTGAATGAAAGCCAGATTGTTTCATTTTCTTTCCCTCCTTGTGTTCTGTCGGGCAACATTGTATGTTTGACTCTTACACTGTTAAGTTTTAGTAACAAGAGATTTATGGCAGAGGTTTACGGCACTTTAGCAACACATTACGGTCATATAAAAGTGCCTTAGTTTTTAGAAAAGGATTTCATTAAAGGTTTTTGTCTTCTGCTCGAGTGCCGGCATCTCTGTATTGTTGAGCGCAGGCTGTTGCCCTGGACTCTTTTGTTACGTTTTTTTTTCTTTTTGGTAAGAGTTTTTTTGTTTGTTTTGTTTTGTTTGTTGTTTGTTGTTTTTGTTTGTTTGTTTGTTGTTGTTGTTGTTGTTGTTGGGGGTTTTTTTTTGGGGGGGGGGGGGGGGGGAGTGTTTTACGCGCCCCGCAACTGCATAAGGTTATATGAGCGCACGGGATACACAAAACATTTTCCAGGTGGTAGGTAATTTTGAATTTTGCCTGGGTGGCGACCGAAGCCTACTCTTATCGATTTTGGACCACCAAGAAATCTTAAACTTGCGCAACTTGCACACGTGACCCCCGAGATTTTTCGCCCTTTTCCGAGAAGGCTAAGTGTAGATCTTACCTACCATAAGATCAGGGGTGTGGCTGAAAGACAGCAATAAGAGGGAGCCAAGGAGTAGCAGTAGAAAGGCTGCAGAAAGAGCCAGGAGCCCAGAAGAGGGGTTAAAGGAGGCGAAGGGGTAGGGGCAGAAAGTGGAGACGAAAGCAGACGACAGAACATCGTTACAGAGCAGGAAAAGATGTGAAAGGAGAAAATTATAGAGAAGAAAATTTTCCGTCGCTGTTCGGATTCGAACCCGGGACAATTGAATGAGAGGCAAACACCTTAACTTTAGCCCAGGAGAGCCCCCTGTAAGTGTTTTACGGCACTTTTGGCTCTGTGATATGGTCATAATATTATAAGTGCCTTAGGTTTAGAAACTGAGTTCAAAGTTTTTTGTCTGCGCGAGTGGCGGCGTCTCTGTATTGATTGTTGCGCCAAGGTTGCCTTGGGCAATTTTTCATATATATTTTTTTTATTGTAAGAGTTTTACGGTACCTGCAACACAATAAGGTCATACATGTATAAGTGGTTTGCTCCCTTTTCCATATCAAACACCGTATCGTCCATATCTTTCCTCCTTTTTTGTATTTGTTTTTCTCTTGTAACACCTCTAATCTTTGACACTTACATTACCCTATATTGTTGCAAAATTAAAACGAACAAACAAACAAACAAACAAACAAACAAACAAACAAACAAACAAACAAACAAACAAACCTCGTTGAAAACACGGGAGCAAATAATAAAGAACCGCGGTACTTTTCAAGAACCAACCACAACTGTTACATGCTTTGACCGCCGATATTGTGGTTGGTTGGCGGGTGCTCTAGTGAGGTTTGTTCCTTCTTTCCTATAAAAGAATCTATCAGCCTTATCTCCTCTCCATCTTTTTTTGTGTTTGTTACTCTCTTGTAACACCTCTAATCTTCTGGCGCTCATTTGACCTTATGCAGTTCCGAGCGCCGTAAAACCTCTGCTAAAAAAACCATGACCTTATGCAGTTGTAAGTAGGCTACCGTAAAACACGTACTAAAACTTTTAAAAAATCAAGTCTTCGGCACTTATATGACCTTCTTGTGTTGCAAGTGCCGAAGAACTCTTACTAAAAAGAAAAATTAACCGTCAATAATAAAACGGTCACGGTAAGGCCTTGGGGGGGATGTCAAGGGTTAACCCAGATATCCCAGAAAGCCGCTGGGATAACGGTACAGGGAACGATGCGAGGAATGCGGCCCAGGTTAATCGATCTGTTGTGATCCGTATCGATTGATTCAGCCCGAGGGGGTCATATGCCGTGGTTTCATTCACTGATTGCCAGTTCAGGTGACGGCGAGGAATTCTATGAATCTATGGGTATGTTTTCTGATACTCTATTGACGGCTGCATTCTTTTCTTCCTTTTTTTTTATTTGTCTTTTTTTTCATTTTCTTTCTTTCTTTCTTTCTCTTCCCTCTCTCTCTCTCTCTCTCTCTCTCTCTCCCCTCTCTCTCTCTCTCTCTCTCTCTCTCTCTCTCTCTCTCTCTCTCTCTCTCTCTCTCTCTCTCTCTCTCTCTCTCTCTCTCCATCATCTTTATCTATACGTGTTCTTAAAATTTGGTCGTTTAGTGGAGTTTTTAAAGCTATCAATCTACCCATTTAGCTCGGTCCTTTCGGAAACGGACGTAAAATTCGAAGGCCCGGTATCTTAAATGAACGTTTGTAGTGTCCATGGAGCCAACAAACAAAGAAACAAACTAACAAACAAAATGAAAAGAGAAGATTCTTCAAGGAAGCAACCCTCCCTCCCTCCCACCCCCGACCCACTCCCCCACAAACTGAACAGTCTTTCTCCTGCTTTGTGCCGATACAGACGGGCGTCTATGGTGAAGTGGTTAGGCTCTTTGCTGTCGCACGAAGGAGACCCAAGTTCCAATCCATCCCTCTCTGCATGGGTTGGCCCTAATACTACCGTCATTAATTGTAAAAATACCGTATGCTGTTTTTACAATTTGACAAGCTCCAAAAGAAAAGATAACAAAACAAAACAAAACAAACCTCTTAGGCTCTCCATTAAAATTGTTTTAAAACAACAACAACAACAACAACAACAACAACTGCATACACTGTATTTTTTTAAAATGACGGCGAAATAGGCAGGGTCGAAGGCTCTCCTCTTAAATGATCTATATTGTGTCGATGGGAATTGTAGAAATGTTGCATTAAAAAAATGAAAAAAAAAAAAAGGTTACCTGTAGGCTACATACAATGACCGGAGACTAAATTTCCACATTTCAGGGGGTTTGGGGCTTTTTGGGTTTTTTTTAACGCAGGTGGTTGGAGGGTGCTCCGGTCTGGTGTCCTCCCTTCCTTCCCATCAAACATATACTGTCCAACGTAATTGCAATATTTTTTCGGCACTTATATGTCCTTATTGTGCTGCAAGTGCCGTAAAACACTTACTAAAACAAACCAGCAATATTTGAGCTTTTCAGTGGTGGCGAGTTAGCTTTCAGAATTTCTAGACCTGCACTAAGTGTTGATGGTGGCGAAAAACACCTACAATAATTACTTGTGCAATATACATGTACAAAGCTTACCATTACCAGTACAAGTCTGCCGACAGGGGAAATGTTGGTAACACAAGCAGAGGAGTGTAAGCAAACAAACGAACAAACAAACAAACACAACAACAATAACAACAACAACAAAACGAAGAAAAAGACGAGTATGTCTGTCTGTGCGTGAATTTTCGGATTCCTTAATACTTTTTTCCTGTTGGTTTTCTTGAAGTGCTCATTATAATTTGATTTATAATAATAATAATAATAATAATAATAATAATAATAATAATAATACTAATTGTCCGTATCTTGTCTTCTTTTTTGTGTGTTTGCTACTCTCGTGTAACACTTCTATAGTCGCCAGCACTTATATGGCCTTTATTTGTTGCAAGTGCCGTAAAACTTGGTACTGTCATTAAAACGGAAGAATATTAATCTTCTGATTTATTACTGAACACACAATATGATAGAATATAAAGCAAAGGGTTGAAGTTTGACCTCTGTAAACAATGTACTTTATGGCCCGTAGATGTGTATAGACTGTGTTCTAGTTATTGCCTTACGAACAGCCATTACCTATCTCTCTCGTGTGTCATCGTTCATCTATGCGCTTGATGCTGAAGTTAATTCTACATTCTTGTCCCTACCACCCACGCTCACCTACAAGCACGCACGCTCGCACGCACGCGTATACAAAAGCTCGCATGCATGTATATATATACACGCAGAGGCGGATACACACACACACACTCACTCACACACACGCACAGCGGCAGACACACACACACACACACACACACACACACACACACACACACACACACACACACACACACGCACGCACGCACGCACGTTGGCACGCACAGATGCAGATATGCACACACACACACACACACACACACACACACACACACACATGTATACACACACACACACACGCACACACAGGCAGGTACACACACTCACTCACACACACTTATACAACACACTCACACAAACACACACACACACACACACACACTCTTACATTCACACACTCACACTTACACGCACACACACGGACACACACACGCGCGCAGAGAGAGAGAGAGAGAGAGAGAGAGAGAGAGAGAGAGAGAGCTTGCGCTGAGGGCAGCAGTGTAGGCGGGGAATGGCCGTTATTCACGGACTGTACTGCGCAGATTTGTTAACGCTTTCACGCCTACAAGTAGGGCGACTTTTGAACCTACCTGTTCACCCCGTCTACTACACAATAAATAGTGGTACGTGGCATGTAGTATGGTTTTTCGCTACTGCTGGAATTTCTTCCGTCATTTTTAAAGAAATACGTTATATGAAGTTTTCACAATTGTATAGGAGAGAGTGAAAAAAATCCGACACACATAAAAAACAAACAGCAACAAACAAACGAAGAAAAAACCCACCAAAACCCCGTAATAAATTGAATGTTGTTACCAAGGAAACACTCATTGCAAACAGCCGAAGTCAACATTTTTAAGAATGGGTTTTTTAAAATTGTTTTTATTTTATTCTTCCGTTTGTACCGGTGGGTGTCGAGGGGAGATACAGGCGTCTGTCTGAAGCAAGGCGAGTGCTTGGCCTTTAGGAAGGACATCCCGAAGGAATATCATTTTGATAATTATTTCCTTTCTATCTTTAAAGAAAATATTGTTTTATTGGTAACAACGTTCAGTTGTTTGTTTTTTGTTGTTGTTTTGTTTGTTTGTTGTTGTTGTTTTTGGGAGGGAGGGCTCTCGTGTAAAATTGTAGAAACTGCATAAATTAAATTGTACTTTAAAAAACGACGACACCACCCTTACAAAATATAGGAGCGCTATTTACTTCTTTTCTTTCTCTTTCTTGTTGGTTCTCTCTGTCTGTTTTACGAAATTTTACCCTATCCGTACGCTTTGGGGTCATTTTGTACTACCGGGGTTGTATTCTTCACATTTTAGAATACTTCTAGTACGAAGATCTCTTTGAAACTTTTCAGTATTTCTCAAAAAATCAATTTGACAGACTGTTATGCAAAGCGTACGGATCGGATTAACAAATAAATTTCCTCTTTGGAAAGTGGTGGCACAGAGTTCCCGACGTCGTATGGATACGATAGTAAAACAAGGCGTACGGCACGGATAGGGTTAATGTGAACCCTTAGCGTCTTAAAAATAAAGCGACATTTTTGGGAATATGTTCATAGTTGTTATGTTGTTGTTGTTGATCCGGGAATAACTTTTGATATTGATAGAATGCACTAATTTTTTTTCCAAATGTTGACACTGAACATTTAGTAGCTCATCTCTCAGTTCAGGTAAAATTTTTCTCAAACAACTCTAAAGCAGCTTTAACAAAATATTTGCCTGAATTAATTAGTATGAAAAATACACCAAAAAAACAACAACAACAAGAAACAAAACAATACTAGAACCTATTTCCACGGCTCAGAACAGCTCAGCAGAAGATCTAAAATACATCGTTAGTCAGCTGTTCAGTTGTACTAAACCCAACATTTTCATTCATTCATTCATTCATTCATTCATTCATTCATTCATTCATTCATTCATTCATTCATTCATTTTACTTAATCTGTGGTATTGGTTGCGTGTGCCAAAGCAATTATTATTTTGTCGAAATTCAAATTCTAAATATTGAAAAAAGCAAGGAAAGGTACAAAATACATAGTTAATGCTGGTGCAATTATTCTTACAATATTTTTATGGAAGTTCTTTTTCCTGTCCTGGAACATAAATTGTTTAGAACAATTAAACAGCTTTCTGATGGCATGTAGCCTACCTTGAACTCAATTAAGTTGGCGGGTGGTCTGGTGTGGTTTGCTCCTTCTTTCCTATCAAACGACTATCGTTCTTATCTCTCCTCCTTCTTTTTTGTGTATGTTACTCACTTGTAGCACATCTATTCTTCGGCACTTATATGACCTTATTGTGTTGCAACTGCGGTAAAACTCTTACGAAAACGAAAAAACGAACTCATTAAAAAATTTCCTCCTACGGTATCGAATTCACGTCTGGGGGTTCTCGTGGTCCTCTTTAGGCACGATGTTCGCCTTTCATTCAATAAGTCTCGGGTTCGAAGACTGTCACTGTCAGCGACGGATTCTTTTTCACTATAATTTTCGCCTTTCACCCCCTTTCCTTCTCTCTCTAAAAAATGTTCAGTCATCTGCTTTCATCTCCACTTTCTGCACCCCTTCCCTCCTCTCTACTAGGCTCCTGACTCTTTTTACCGCTATTCCTGGCTCCTTCCTGCACACACCTTCTCGGATAAGGGCGAACAATTCTCGGAGGTCCCGTGTGCAAGTTGCGCACATTAGAGATCACTTACTAGTCCTAGAATCGATAAGAGAAGGCTTCGGCCGCCACTCGAGCAAAATTCAAAGTTAATTTTTACCAAACTGTAATTAATGCATAATGTGTCCCGCGCGTTTAATGACCTTATATATATGCAGCTTTGAGTGCCGTAAAACTCTCTACTGTGTGTAATAAAGATACGTCGTTCTCATAAAATATCTGCGCGTTCGTTTCATATTAAGAATTATGCTGATGATGCTGATGATTAATTTGTGCCGCCACCGGCGTGTTTCAGATCTCTTACAAAAATCCGGTTCTGAAATAAATGAGTGTTCCGTCTTACAATGCAAGTTATAGCTGCATTTTTCTCCTGCAACACGGGTATTGACTATTGAACGACCACTGAATGTCATGCATATAATATATCGTATTAAAATTTACTAATTTTGATAGTGTTTTTCTTTGTGACAAATACACGATATAAATTGGTTTCTGTGGGTGGTTGGCGGGTGCTCTGGTGTGGTTTGCTTCTTCTTTCCTATAAAACACCTATCGTTTTTATCTCCACTCCTTTCTTTTTTGTGTTTTCTCATGTAACACCTCTCATTTTGGGCACTTATACATATTATATGACCTTATTGTGTTGCAAGTTCCGTAAAACTCTTAACTAAAACTGAATTGGCTTCTAATTTTACCAATGATAGTACATAACAAGATGGGCCACTTCTCTCTTTGAGCCAATTAAAAAAGTGTCCTCAAAATTTGGTGGCGCCCTCTTCACAAAAGCGCACTCTTTGCGAATAGAGTAACCGTACTTGAGTGTTAAAAAATCAAAGTGAAACTAGCAAGTTTTGGGATATATTTCGGAAGAACGCTTTTTTAAAATGGTTACGCTGACAAAAAACCTCTTCCGGAGGAAAGGGTGATGGTTTTCTTCGTTTAATTTGACTTTAGAATGAAAGGCGAGAGGTCATTAAAATTTAAAAAAACCTAAAACTCCGCACTGAACGTACCCGAACTGCTGATGAACAGCAGTCGATCTGCGCACGCAAGGGGGTGCTATTCCTATTCTTCTTCTGGAAAAACGAAAGAGAGCTTCAAAACAGACTGCAGCGCCATCTGAAGCAAAGAGCATACTTCCTGCGGACACTTTTTTGGCTGAGTGGCCCATCTTGTTATTTACTACCTTTGATTTTACTAAACGTTTTTTCTTTGTTTTTGTTTGTTATTTTTGTTTTTTGGGTTTGGTGGTGGCTGGGTTTGGGAGGAAAGGGGGGGGGGGGGGTACGAGACATGCCCAAATGCATGAATTCATTTGTTTCCGTTGTCCTTCTGTAGCGATAAAGATGGCGGCGGGCTTCTTTTCACAGACTGTTGTAGCCCAAAAAAGGACTAACAACAACAAGAACATCAAAAACAACAACAACAACAACAAGCAGATATATAATTTGATTTGTCCAAGTACCATCATGACCAGGGTGGCGTCGGTAGTCAGTAGTTAGGCTACCCGTCCCGTAATCGCGAGGTTGCTGGTTCGGGGGTTCGAGCCCCAGCTCCCTCCAACGTTAACGCTGTGTCCTTAGGAAAGGCACTTAACGCAAATTTTCCTTTTTTTCTTGGTCCTTTCGGAGACAGACTTTGTGTCCTTGGGAAAGGCGCTTTACTCATACTTTGTGTCCTTGGGAAAGGCGCTTTATTCATACTTTGTGTCCTTGGGAAAGGCGCTTTACTCATACTTTGTGTCCTTGGGAAAGGCGCTTTACTCATACTTTGTGTCCTTGGGAAAGGCGCTTTACTCATACTTTGTGTCCTTGGGAAAGGCGCTTTACTCATACTTTGTGTCCTTGGGAAAGGCGCTTTACTCGAATTTTAGGGGGCGTTAAACCTGTACCGTTTCATCAGTTTTCATCATGACCAGCTGCTTGAAAGGCTCGGAACGCGGTTCCAGAGATAATTTATTTTGTTTAGGGGAAAAAAAAGGGGGGGGGGGGTTACCTGAAATTAAACCCTTTGACTAATGAATTTATCGACTTAACACTAACAAATGTTATCAGCATTGTTATTCATATTTTGTTGTTGTTCCACCTTAGTGTTGAAATCTCATTGTACCTGCTTACACTCACATTCTCATACTCATAGTCAATGAAGACGTTGTGCAGCTGAGACTAGAAAGGTGAGCAGAGTAATTCTGATTCCCTGTAAGGACTTCTCTGTTGACATCCACCCCTTGGCGCTCATATGACCTCACGCAGTTGCGAGCGCCGTAAAACCTCTACTAAAACCTACTAAAACCTAAATAGTCAATGAAGTGATTATCTGATACGAATAGTCAATGATTGTTTGATACATACTGAATTCAGTGGGTGGTTGGCGGGTGCTCTGGTGTGGTTTGCTCCTTCTTTTCTATAAAAAAAATTATATCGTCTCAGAGTCTCTATCCCCCCTCCTTCTTTTTTATGTTTGTTACTCTTCTGTGACACTTCTCTAATCTTTGGCACTTATATATGGTGTTGCAAGTACCGTAAAACTCTTGCTAAAACTAAAAAAGAATACTGAACTTGTAACAGCACCCGAGAAAGGGACATGCGATCAAACAAACAAAATATGTCCTTGACTTTGGCAGAGCAACAAGACTAATTGCGACAACATCAAAACAACAGCGCCTCTCGCCTGCCCCGCCCCAAAAACATTGGTTGGTTGGGGGGTGGGAGGGCGGGGAGAAAAATATAAGATATATACCGAAAAACAGCAGCAGCGGCACCACCACCATTATTACCAGTACCATACCAGCACCACCACCACCTCCAACAACAACAACAACAACAACAACAACAACAACAACAACAACAACAACAACA
>NW_004798049.1:87697-89172 GCF_000002075.1 Aplysia californica | reverse complement strand
CACACACGCACCCGCGCGCGGAGACCCACATGCACACACATTTATACTAATAATACACACAAGTAAGTAAACATACACACAGCGTGCACGTACGTACGTACACACACACACACACACACACACACACACACACACACACATACACACACACATACACGCATACACACCGCAAAAAAACAACTGTAGGCACTATGTACAAGGTCATCGAACTGGGGTACGAATTTTTAGAGGATGTGGGTGGTTGTTGGATGCTCTGGTGTGGTTTGCTCCTTTCCTAATATCAAATATCTATCGTTTTTATCTCCGCTCCTTCTTTTCTCTATCACCTGCTATCTGGTAACACCTCTATAATCGTCTGCTTTTAAATGACCCATTTGTGTTGCATGCGTTGTGAAACATATTAAAATCAAACAAAGCAACACCACCACCACCATCACCACTTCTACCACCACCACCACCATCACAACTTCTACCACCACCACCACACACAATAACATTCCTCCTTCTCTCCTATCAAACTTCTATCGTCCTTATCTTTCCTACTTCTTTTCTTTGTCGCCTGGCTATCTGGCAACACCTCTATAATCGCCTGCTTTTAAATGACCCATTTGTGTTGCATTTGTCATGAAACATTATACATGTGTTAAAATCAAACGAACCACCACATTCAGTAGCAGCCGCAACAACACCACCACCAACAGCAACACCACCACCTCCAACAACAACAACATCAAAAGTGCAGTAAGTCTGGAGACCAGTTCTTTCAATGTGTGGGGAAAATGATAATATGCCCTACATCATGTTCTGTGCGCTTTACAAGTACATGTGATCGCTTTTATGGACAAGCAGGCTAACCCAGATTCCAGTGGTTTCCAGAAATCTTGACCTACACCAAAAGTGGGCATTGCCCTACCTATAGGAGAAGTTTGGTTTCACTGGTGTGTATTGTTTGATATAGAGAAAACGCCCCTTGGCTTTTAAAGAAACTGAAGAAGGGGCAAAAACTTTAACTTTACTTCGATTTTCTCAAAACAACATTTTTCGGGATAGCCCCCTTTTGCTTATAAGCCACAATGTATTATTTCCCTAGAAAGCCACAGAATACCCAGAAACATTCTCGGCTTCCTGGGAAGCTTAGAGTGGAAGCTGCGGATTAAATATACTATAACACTAACAAACTGACATGGACTTTCGCTGTCTATAGCCGGGTACCCAGGCCATTCCCACCTGGATGAAGGGGGGAAATTGATGTAAAGTGCCCTTCCCAAGGACACAATGTCGAGCCTCCAACATGATTCGAACCCACGACCTAACGGTTGAGAGTCCGAGAGCATAATCACTTGATCACCAAAACTGAGAGCTTTTATATTTTTATCAACTTGAGCACTATGTAAAACACACCTTTCTATTATTATTATTGTTTTTGTTATTATTATTATTATTGTTGTTGTTGTTGTTGTTATTATTGTTATTGT
>NW_004798049.1:85047-86483 GCF_000002075.1 Aplysia californica | reverse complement strand
TCTCTTTCTCTCTCTCTCTTTGCTCCCCCTTCTCCCCCTCTGTCTCCCAACGCCGTCTGTTGAATAACTACACACACACACCCATCCATCCCGCGCCCTGTGGCCCTGATATGTCCATGTGTAGCCTACTTCTGCAGCACATTGATACCAGTGAGACCCCATTAGTGGGTGGGTGGCGGGTGCTCTTCACTCCGATGGTTTTTTGTTTTGCTTTTTAGAGGTTTTACGGCGCTCCGAACTGCAAAAGGTCATGAGAGCGCGCGAAAAAAAGTTGGTTCTGTTTGCAGCAATACGCTGCACACTATTAAAATGCTAAAATACTTTTTAAAAATTGATGTAAATAAACTAATTTAAAACTTTCTAAATAACATTAAATATTTTAAACAATTCCATTCACAACTTCCCGTAAAGGCCGATGGCCTTAATAAAATTCAGAATTGTGTTGGGATCAACGACGGAAAACAGATCTTGCAAATTTTTTTTTTTTTGCATCTCAAATATTTCCTTCGGGTCTCTCCGAAGTCTAGACATTCTGTTAAAACGTGTGGTTTGCGTCTTCTTTACTACCAAACGTGTATTTATAATCCCTATCTCTCCTATCTCTTTCTTTTTTGCGTTTGTTGCTCTCTTCTTGTAACACCTTTAATCTACTGGGCTTTCAATCCAAAATATAAATCGTCCTTGTTTCTCCTTCTTTATTGTGTGTTTGTTGCTCTCTTCTTGTATTCATCACGGCCTTACTTTAATCTACAGCACGTTCACAACCTAATTGTGTTTTAAGCGTAAAATATTAACTAAAACAAATCAAAACCCGTGTTACTATTTGGAAGTGACGCCTTTATACCACTGTTTTCAGGAGAATCAGAGAAAAAAGTCTGTCTCAAGTAGCCCGGGTAGTCCTAATTTTTATCACATTTAGTTACTTTGTTCTGCTGCCTTTGCGTGGGGTTGGTCCTTTTGTTGTTATTAATTTTTTTTCTTATATTGCCGTTTCTTTTCGGTTTCTGCTTTTTTTAATTTGTTATTTTAAAAAAATGGAAGTTCTATTAGCTGGAGCCCAGCAAACGCACGCACGCACGCATGCACAAACACACACACTAGTACACACACACACACACACACACACACACAAACTTATACACACGCACACACACCCACACACACACACACACCTCACCCACATACAAACACTTTTTTTCTTAGACACAATTATGCACACTCACAAAAAACAAGTAGGTTAGTTAATGATGTGAGTTTAATGGAATGGTGTTTTTGCATATAAGTCTATGCGTGCACGCACGCGCGCACACACACGTATGCACACACGCACGTACACACACTACACACCCACCCACCCACACACACACACACCCACACACACACCCACACACACGCGCACACATACACACACACATGCCCACATATATATATATACA
>NW_004798049.1:81927-83717 GCF_000002075.1 Aplysia californica | reverse complement strand
GTGTGGTTTGCTTCTTTCCTTATTTTTTTTTTTGAGTTTGTCACTCTCCTTATAACACCTTGTCTTCGCGTTCACTTGACCCAATTGTGTTGCAAGTGCCGTAAAACACTTACACAACTAAAAGAACGTTGTATCTCTCTCAATATAAGGACATGTACCGTATGGCATCTTTTGTGTCGATATGCTTTTCTTTTCTCAGACAAATGAACAAAGACACAAGCATTATACGCGCCCCCCCCCTCCCCTCATACTCACTATTTCAAAGACTTTCCCCTCACTAATTCTACTATTGCCCTGGGTAATAGTTGTAGTAGTACCACCATGTACGAATTTTCACACTCAATTTTCAACGACATACCCCGCGCCTGTACAATTGCCTTGAGTAATACTAGATATCCGTCGTTGTAAAAGTACCACCATGCATTTCAAATTTCAATGACATACCCCGTGCCTGTACAATTGCCTTGAGTAATACTAGATATCCGTCGTTGTAAAAGTACAACCATGTACGAATTCTCATACTCAAATCTCAATCTCAACGACTTACCGTCATTACTTCTACTACGGCCCGACGTTGTGTCCTTGGGAAATGCTCTTTGTACGAATTTCCCATATGGCTTGGTCCTTTCCGAGATCGGCGATAAGCTCAGAGATCCCGCTTCTTAAATAACCTAATAGTGTTGGGTTTTTTCCTCACTTGTATTAAGGGTTGCCTTGAGTCGTAAGTAGTTGTAATAATATCGCTATGCACAAATCCTTGTGGTTGACGGGTGCTCTGGTGTGGTTTGCTCCTTCTTTCCTATAAAAAGTCTATCTTCTCTATCTCCCCTCCTTCTTTTTTGTGTTTTTTACTCTCTTGTAACACCCCTAATCTTCGGCACTTATATTAACTCATTGTATTGCAAGTGCCGCAAAACTTTTACTAAAACTAAAAAACTAAAAATCCCAACGACTTACCCCTTCGCTTGTACTACTATTGCCTTGAGTCGTGAGTAGTTTATTGTAATAGTACTGTGTACCGCTCTGCACGAATAACTTTCAAGTGGTGGTTGACAAGACAGTCGATGGAGTGGAGCATGTAGTATGTACCAGCCGGCGCCCGTGCTGAGGGAAGGAGGGAAGGAGTGCTCACTCGACTCCTACTCAGGATGCGCTCATTCATGCCTAAGCGCTCAGAAACAAGTGTATGTTTAGTTTTAGTAAGAGTTTTACGGCACTTGCAACTCGGTAAGGTCATATAAGTGCCGAAGATTAGAGGTGTTACAAGAGAGTTTTTTGTTGTTGTTTTAGTAGAGGGTTTGCGGCGCTTGCAGCTCAATAAGGTCACATAAGTACCTTAGATTAGAGGTGTTACAAGAGAGTAACAAACATAAATAAGAAGGAGGAGAGATCAGGACGAAGTAGGAAATACTAGGGTTATTTTTTTCTCTCTACCTTTGTCTCGTGTTAATTTGTCGTCACATTTAGAGTGGCGTCTGTAGCCTAGTGGTTAGACTACCGGACTCGTAACCGTGAGATTGCGGGTTCGGGGGTTCGAGCCTCAGCTCGGTCCGACGTTGTGTCCTTGGGAAAGGCACTTTACACGAACTTCCCACTTGGCTCGGTCCTATCGGAGACGGACGTTAAGCAGGGAGGTCCCGCCCCTTAAATAACCTAATAGTGTTGATAATAGTATTAAACCCATACCATTTCACCATTTTTTTTTCACATTTAGAGTGTACTTCTCACACATACATCTAAATTGTTTCGTTTCACTTTTCTGTCGTGGTTTCGTGAGGAATTGGGGGGGG
>NW_004798049.1:79643-81173 GCF_000002075.1 Aplysia californica | reverse complement strand
CACACACACAAAAAACCCCCATCATAAACCAATGGGAATAGCCCTTTATTTAGTGTCCCATTCTGCCCTAGTTTGCCCTGATGGTTTGTGTCGAAGGCAACCCGCCTCAATAATGGTCTGAATAGTGTCGATCGAAACGTAAAACAATGATTATAGCTTAATAATAAGTTGTTTGGTGACTTGGCGTTTGAAAGCGAGAACATCTTGTGTGGCTATAATCATTGTATAGGAGTAGAGGGTGGTTAGCGGGTGCCCTGGTGTGGTTTGCTCCTTTTTTCGTATCGAAGATTTTTCGGTCCTTATCTCTTCGGTTTTTGTTTTTGTTTGGTTTGTTTTATTTTATTTTTTTATTGGCGGTGGGATGGGTGGGGTGGGGGCTTTTTTCGTAATTTACGCTCTAGTAACACCTCTAATCTTCGGTAATTATGTTGCAAGTGTCGTAAAACTCTTACTAAAACTAAAGTTAGTATACTGGTTGGAGACGGACACAATAATGTCAATAAATAACCAAGTAAGCCAAAGGTTACCCCAAATACTAATGACTTCTGAGCAGAAATGGAATCAGACCAAAGCATAAAAATGAAGACAGAACAGCTACCACGACAGCGACAAATTATGTCGGCAAAGTCTCCCCCCCCCCTTTTAACTATTCAACGAAGTAAAAAGAAACCAATCGTGTCAGAATAAAATGGAAAAAAGAACAGATTCCTAAAACAGAACACAAGTCATACGAACAGACGATCTGAAATATCAGAAGAAAAAAAATTGCGTAGAATAATTACCCCCAATCCCATTCTCTTTGCGTTCACGTCTTTCGAGTTTGTCCGTTTCTAAGTCATCGACGAATGGATGAAATTAGATGTGCTAGTCACAGTTGGCACCGGTTCTCGAAATATGTTCGCTGGTCCCACATTACGCTCTGGGGCGATTCATTACCGAGACTAATGTAGCTGGGATGGTGGACGGCGACTTGTCTTAAAAAGCAATTAGTTGAGGTGGTCAAACTTCCCCTTTCTTTTGTTCCGTTCCTTTTTTCTTTCTTTTTTGACGTATCCCGCCCTCACATCCCGCGTCAAAGTTTTGGAAACAAATTAACAGCTCTTACGCCGTCCCACGAACAAAGGTCGACGTCGTTTCCGAAACGAAATTTAAAAAGATACATCTGGTGTGAGAGGTAAACAAAGGGAGAGTAGTAGGGGCTGTAATTTTCCGGGCACGTCTCCTCTGTTTGACTAATGTGTCTGGCTCATCAGCACTCGTAGAATAGGCTGGAATTTCAATTATGGCCCTTGCGTCGTGTCCACCCGTCCCTCCCGCCTCCTCCCAATCCCGCTATCCGTTTTTCTCGTCTAGGTGTGAGGTTTTTAATCTTTTCATCCTGTCTGTCTGTATGTCTGTATGTCTGTCTGTCTATCTGTCTATCTGTCTGTCTGAGAGAGAGAGAGAGAGAGAGAGAGAGAGAGAGAGAGAGAGGTAGGGAGGGAGAGAGAGAGGGGTAGGGAGGGAGATAGATAGATAGATAGATAGATA
>NW_004798049.1:74420-77055 GCF_000002075.1 Aplysia californica | reverse complement strand
GAGAAGGAAGGGAAGAGGGAAAGAAGGCAGAAAGGATGGAAGGGAAGACGGAAGGAACGTGAAGGGGGTGGGGTGATGAGAGAGATATCTATATCGATGATATATCATGTGTTTGTAACGTGAGGACGCAGTGACTTTTGGTCCAGGGAGGAAGGAAGGAAGGAAGGAAAGAAAGAAGGAAGGAGGGAATGAAGAAAGGAGAGAAGGAAGGAAGGAAAGAAGGAAGAAAAGAAGGACATGAGGGCATACTGTTTGTACTGAATGGACGGACTGATTTCTACCCAAGGGAAATCCAACTGTTTTATGAGGGGAGAGGGTGCTGGGGAATACAATGTACATATATTATTATGTCACAATATTATTATGTTACATCATGTCTATCACTGAACAGACAGACTGGCGTGGGTGGTTGGCAAGTGCTCTGGTGTGGTTTGCTTCTTCTTTCCTATCAAACGTGTATTGTCCTTATCTCCCCTTCTTCTTTTTTATGTTTGTTACTCTCCTTTAACACCTCAATCTTCTGGCGCTCATATGACCTTATGCAGTTGTGAGCGCCGCAAAACATCTACAACAACAAATAAAAAAAAATAAAAAGACAGACTGACGAATAAACTGCCTCTACTGGCGATATGGTGTAGCAATTTGGCACTTCGCCGTCGCACGCAAAAGACATGAGTTTAATTCCCGTGGTGGGATTTTTTTTCTTTTGTCGAGTGCCGCCATCTTTCTGCTGGAATGTGAAGAAGCTCTCAGTCCTACTTGACCCAGAAAAAGCCCGCCTCCTAAATGATGAGGGCGTCGGCGTTAAACTTCTGCACTTTACTACACGGTCTGGGTTTTTAGGGGTTTGTAACATGACAATATATAGAAGACGTGTTGCTCTCACCCCGTAACGGAATGAATAACTCCCATGTTCTAAGAAGTGGAAAGAGAAATAAAGGAGAATGGATAGAGTGAAGGAGGAAGGGCCTACAAATTACTCATCTCATTTGCTCAAAGACACGATGGGAAATTTTCGAGAACCGAAAGTCAGTGTCGTAGGAGAGAGAGAGAGAGAGAGAGAGAGAGAGAGAGAGAGAGAGAGAGAGAGAGAAGAAGAAGAAGAAGAAGAAGAAGAAGAAGAAGAAGTGTTGGCACGTGCGTGCTCATGACCTCTCGACTACTCTGCGCATGTTTGAACGACATCAAAGTCCGCATTATTACAATATAATGTTCTATACGCTTGACCTTTTGAACTTCTTAAGGAGGGGGAGGGGGTGAAAAAATAGTCTGCTTTATCAACGCATAATTAATTCCCGCGCGCGTCGCTGCGCCCCGAAAGCTTAACTCTTGTGAGTCTCCGAGTAATATGTCGTCCCGAGGTATGAACGAGCCCCACCTATTGTTGCTGCCGCTGCTGCTGCTGCTGCTGTTGCTGCTGCTACATCTTCTTCGTCGTTTGTTCGAAGCTTCGAAGTTTCGAAGGCGGGTGGTTGGCGAGTGCTCTGGTGTGGTTTGCTCCTTCTTTCCAATCAAACATCTGCTATCGTCCTGAGTCCTGATCTCTTGTAACACCTCTTATCTTCGGCACTTATACGACTTACGTGTGTTGTTAGTGTTCTAAAACGTTAACAAAAAACCCCCACAAAACTAACTTAATATTACTCGTAGTACTTGAGCAAGAGAATATCTGACGTAACAAACTGAAAGATCAGAGGCGATGGAAGAAGAAACACCTGTAATCTTTTGTACTAATTGGACCTGACCCCTACATACACTTTTTTTTTTTTGGTGAGTGTTTTACGGCGCTCGCAACTGCATACGGTCATTTGAGCGCGCGGGACACACCAAACATTTTCAGTTAGTAGGAAATTTTCAATTCTGCACAGGTGGCGGCCGAATCCTATTCTTATCGGATCGATTTTGGACCACCAAGGGATCTTTAACGTGCGCAACTTCCGAGATTTCTCGCCCTAGTCCGAGAAGGCTAGGTGTAGATCTTACCCACCGTAAGATCAGGGATGTGGCTGAAAGACAACAGTAAAAAGGAGCCAAGGGGAAGCAGTAGAAAGGCTGCAGAAACAACCAGGAGCCCAGAGGAGAGGGCGAAGGAGGTGAGGGGTGGGGGTGGGGGCAGAAAGTGGAGACGAAAGCAGACGACAGAACATTGTTATAGAGTATAAAAGGATGTGAAAGGAGAAAATTTGATTGAAAATTTTTTTCCGTCGCTATCCGGATTCGAACCCAGGACCTTTTGAATGAGAGGCGAACACCTTAACCTCTAGGCCACAAGCCCCCCACCCTCTTACATGACACCACAGACATCAGTGTTCTCTTCTGTGAACTAACAATTCGGGTTCGATTTTCTCCGTTACATTTGCTGGTCGAGTCACGATTCTCAAGTGTAGATGTCGGGGCGGAGAGGATGCGAGACCCGCCAGGGAGGATTGATTGACTCGTTGCTCCTCATTATTCTCTTGTGTGGTCGTCCACTTCTTCTTCATCCTTGTCTTCCTCGTCATCCTTTGTTTCTTCGATTTTTACCTTCGTCGTGCCAGTTATCCTCATCATCATGATCGTCATTATCGTCGTTATCGTCGTTGTCGTCGTCGTTGTCGTCCTCCTCCTCCTCCTCCTCCTCCTCCTCCTCCTCCTC
>NW_004798049.1:69006-70543 GCF_000002075.1 Aplysia californica | reverse complement strand
CAAAAAAAAAGAAAAAGAAAAAAAAATTAAATCCCCTTTTCAATGAAGACGATACTACCCATCCACTCAGTCAGTAGTACTGTAGTCATTGGCTCCCAACGACGAGAGAGACCAATGCTCGGGAATGGAAATTGGAATCTGGTCTGTGAGAGAAGGGGGAGCAGCAGCGAGGCAGGAGGCGCCGAGGGGGTGTGGGTGTGAGTGGGAGTGTGAGTGTGAGTGCATATTGTATGCACAAATCTGCAGTTTGAGGCGCCCCATCGGCCCCTCGTCGCCCGTGCGTCCTCCCAACTGTTGGCGTTGCTGCTGCTGCTGCTGCTGCTGCTGTTGCTGCAGCTGAAGCTGCTGCTGCCCCTTAAATTCAATACGGGATTTTAAATCGTACAAACGGCGCATCGAATGTCGCGGGAGTGCGTTTCTGAAGTAGCTCTCGAAAGTTTATCAGTCCATCCATTCCCGCCAGCAGGGGTTTTTTTTGTATGTGTACGGGATAGCAGCTTTTATTCTCTTAATTCATTCATAAAATCATTTTACTTTTTTGTCTTTGGTTACGTTGGTATGTTTGTTTTGTTTTAGTTCTGCGGTTTTGTTTTTGGGCTGTTATTTTTTCTTGACTTTTTTGTTCTGTTTTTGTTTTTGTTCTGTTCGTTTTTGTTTTGTTTTTTCTCACGGAGGATTTCTCTCACTTGTGTATACAGACTACCTACCTCGCTCAAGACAAGACGTCTGTATTATTTTATTTTTATTCTTTTGATTAAAAAAGTATATATTACACCGTTATAGTAGTAGCCGTATTGTTATTACTGCTGTTGTTGAGGCAGTAGTGGTAGTGTATAGTAACTGGTGTGATAATTAATACGTTTTCATCGATTCGCGCCGCGATAGACACCCAATAATGCCGTGAGTCTTGTGTGTGTGTGTGTTTGGTGGTGGTGGTTGTTGGTGGTGGTTGTGGTGAGCTGAGAGCTACTACAACTGCTGCTGCTGCTGCTGCTGCTGCTGCTGCTAACTACTACTGCTGTGGCTGTTGTGTTGGGGGAGAATGGCGACTCACCACGAACGGCCAGGTAAGTTGTTCTTCCTTCCTCTACTCGCTCCCTCCTTCCTTCCTCTACCTCGTTCCTTTCTTCTTCTACCTCGCTCATTTTTCCTCTATCTCGCTCCATTCTTCCTTCCTCTACCTCACTCCTTCGTTCCTCTTCCTCACTCCTTCCTTCTTTTACCTCGTTCCTTCTTTCCTCTACCTCGCTCACTCCTTCCTCTACCTCACTCCTTCCTTCCTCTACCTCGCTCACTCCTTCCTCTACCTCACTCCTTCCTTCTTTTACCTCGCTCACTCCTTCCTCTACCTCACTCCTTCCTTCCTCTACCTCGCTCACTCCTTCCTCTACCTCACTCCTTCCTTCTTCTACCTCGCTCACTCCTTCCTCTACCTCACTCCTTCCTTCCTCTACCTCGCTCCTTTCTTCTACCTCGTTCCTTCTTTCCTCTACCTCGCTCACTCCTTCCTCTACCTCACTCCTTCCTTCCTCTACCT
>NW_004798049.1:63721-64876 GCF_000002075.1 Aplysia californica | reverse complement strand
TAATAATAATAATAATAATCATTATCATCATCATAGTAATAATGACTATAATGACAAAAAGAGTAGTGACAATAATGATGGTACAGATTGTATAATGTTCCAAAAAGACGAAAGTAAAAACGTATGTGGTAATGAGGGAAACGAACCACACCTTTTAAGGGAAGAGAAAGAGATCATGTGTGAAAAGGAAGGAAGGAAGGACCTGTGTGTGAATGAATGGGTGTTGGAATTGGGCGAATTGGTCGTGGTCCAGTGGGGATGGACACACATATACACATAGCTCCATATTTTCTCATGAGTGAATGCAGTACTTCCACCACTAACCCAATCGATGCCTTCAGTCCTGTGCTCCCTGTCAGACGGCTGGGGGCTGGGGGAATGAACTAGTGACTATTTTCGGGGATGTGAGCTAGCTTGGTTAACCCCTTTTCTTCCCATGGTCTTTCTCAAAACCTAGGTTTGTTCCTTCGTTCCATCTTTTCATTTGTTGTTCCCTTATTTTTACGTTCCGTTATTTCTAAAACGTAGATTTATTCTTTCATATTTTTTCTTTTTTTTTAAATTCCATCCATTTATCTTCTCCCTCTCTATACGTTCCCTTATTTCTAAAACTTATATTTGATCCTTCATATTTCTTCATTTCATCCATTCATTTTCCCCTTTTGTATATTTTCTAAAGTTCTAAAACTTACATTTATTTCTTTGTATTTCTTCATTCCGTTCATTCATTTGTTCTTCCTCAATTTATACTTTCCTTTATCTTTACAACAAGGATTTATTCCTTCATACTTGAACAACTTAGGTTTATTTCCTCGTCCCAACCTTTCATTTTCCCTTCCACTAATTTGACTAGATCTATCCCTTGTTTTTAAAACTTTGATGTTAAAACTTTTATGCTATCCTTCATTCTATTCATTCCTTTATTTTCCTCTGAATGTAACTTTCCGTATTTCTAAAACGAGGTTTTATTCCCATGTTCCACCCTTTCATTTGTACTTTCCCTAGTTTTACTTTCCTTTGGGTTTGTTTAAATGTAGACCAGTTCCTTCATTTTATCCATTCACTTTTTCTTTCATTTAAATCAAGAGAAAAATATTTTCTGTATTAAAATAAAAATTTTTTTGTATACATGGGTGGTCGGAGTAATGGCATGGG
>NW_004798049.1:61088-62609 GCF_000002075.1 Aplysia californica | reverse complement strand
TCTCTTTCTCTCTCTCTCTCTCTCTCTCTCTCTCTCTCTCTCTCTCTTTCTCTCTCTCTTTGTGTGTGTGTGTCTTTCTCTCTCTCTTCCTCCCTCTGTTTTTTTCTCTGTTTTTTTTCCTCTCTTTTTCTCTTTCTCTCTCTCCGTCTCAATCTCTATCTATATCCCCTTTCTGTCTGTCTCTTTTTTCTCTCTTGTGTCTCTCCCTCTCCCTTCTCTCTCTCTGTCTGTCTGTCTGTCTGTCTGTTCCTTCTCTCTCTCCCCCCTCCCTCCCCCCTCAAACGCCCCACTCCACGGAAACTCTGATTTTCTTCTTCTTCCTCTTCCCCTTTTCTTTCGTTCTTTTTTTTCGTTCTCTCCTACTTCTTGTTCCCGCGCCCAGCAGCCCCGGCCCGGACAGCGGAAGTCCCACAGTGCTGCTGTGACCTCGGGTCACATTCTGATGTCGGTCAGTGACCACCACTAGCACTACTGCCACCACCCTTGCCGCTACCACCACTAGCACCACTACTTCCACTATCGCTATTACTAGCACTACCACTACCACCACTACCACTACCACTACCACTACTACCACCACTAGCACTACCACTACCACCACTAGTACTGCCACCACCCTTACCACTACCACCACTAGCACTACCACTACTACCACCACTACCACTACCACTACCACTACTACCACCACTAGCACTACCACTACCGCCACTACCACCACAACTACCGCCACTACTACCATCACTACCACTACTACTACCACTACCACTACCGTTACCACTACCGCCACTAGCACAACTGCCACCACCCTTACCACTACCACCACTAGCACTACCACTACCACTACCACCGTCACCACTACCACCACTAGCACTACCACTACCACCGCCACCACCGTTACCACTACCACTAGTACCACCACCACGGGTGGTTGGCGGGGGCTCTGGTATGGTCTGCTTCTTCTTTCCTATCAAACATCTATCGTCTACCACTACCACCACCACTACCACTTCGTGGGTGGTTGGCGGGGGCTCTGGTGTGGTCTGCTTCTTCTTTCCTATCAAACATCTATCGTCCTTATCTCCCCTTCATCTTTTTTATGTTTGTTACTCTCTTGTAACACCTCTAATCTTCTGGCGCTCATACGACCTTATTGTGTTGCAAGTGTCGTAAAGCACTTACTAAAACTAAACCACTACCACCCTTGTTCCTATCGGAGACAGACGTCAAAATTCGGAGGTACTGCAGTTTAAGTCATAACGTAATAGTGGGTGGTTGGCGCGTGCTCTGGAGTGGTTTGTTCCTTGTCTCCTATCAATCAAACTATAATATGTCTTCCAACATTACTTGTGTTTGTTACTCACTAGTAATACCTTTATTAATCTTCGGCTCCTATATGACCTAATTGTGTTGCAAGTGCCGTAAAACGCTTGCTAAAACAAACTCATACACTTACTTATCAGTGACTTGAACGCCACATGAAGGACGGGGTGGGAGGGAGAGAGAGAGAGAGAGAGAGAGAGA
>NW_004798049.1:56623-59453 GCF_000002075.1 Aplysia californica | reverse complement strand
TTAAGAATAATAATAATAATAATTATTATTATTATTATAATGATAATGGGTGAAGATGTTGATAACATTAACAACAATAACAACAATAACAATAATAATAATCATCATCGAGGACTGCTTTACTCGACTTGAAGGGAGTTGGCGGGGAATCAAGTTGTAAAACCGTGGCCTCAACGTTGACGATTTTTGTTTTTTGTTTTTGTTTTAATTTAGGGATACTAATACATAAATTTAAAAAAACAAAAACAATCAAAAATATTTTTGAAATATCTGCAATTTATGACAGCGACGCAAATTGTTATTATAAATTTCAGACTTCTTACAAGTCTAATAGACGGAGTTGAAAGAAAATAGATCTATATTGCAGGTCCCTTTACAACAAAATAATTATTTGATGGTTGAGATTAAGGTGAGCCGTTTTTTATGCTTCTTTGTTTTTATTTAGTTTTGTTGTTTTGTTTGTTTGTTATTTGTTTTTTTGTTTTTTTAATTAATTTTTTTTTCGGGAGGGGGGGGGGGTTAGTCCTATTAAATTTTTAAAAATTGCCTTGAGAGTGGTGCTCGATATGAGCTGAGTAGGGTAATGATAAAGAGCGCGCGCTGGTGGTCGGCTGGTGCTCTGGTGTGGTTTGCTGGATCCTTCTTTCCTACCAAACACTATAATGGTCCTTGTCTTTCTCCTTTTGTGTGTGTGTGTGTGTGTGTGTGTGTGTGTGTGTGTGTGTGTGTGTGTGTGTGTGTGTGTGTGTGTTATTCTCTAGTATCTACGCTTATATGACATATTTGTGTCACAAATACCCTAAACCTCTTTCTAAAAATAACAAAAAGAGCGCCACACTATAATTGTTGCTTGCGCAATTCTTCGCAATTTCCGTGACGGAAACGTTGCTAGCAGGTGGTTGGAAGGCGCGATTAGAAACTAGAAGTAGAAGGCCCATATTTTTTTTCCATCTGTCTTTTAGACTGTCTGCCTGTTCCTCTCAGTGGGTAGTTTCAGGGGGAAAAGGGGGGGGGGGGAGCGCAACATATATACTGGAAGATCCTACTTCTTTTCTTCCCGTCTGTTGTTTCTTTCTGTCTGTTCTATCTGTCTTGCTTCTTCTCTGCCTTATACGACCGGTTTTTTGTGTGTTGTTGTGCTTCTATTTACTCATACTCAGAACTCAAAACTAATATTAATATCAACATTACCGTGAGAGGTTGGAGGGCGCCGCTGATAGGTCCTATTTCTTTATTGTCCTTCTGTTTTTGTTTTATTTTTTTGTCTATCTGTCTTACTTCTTCCCATCTTTAAATGACGGTTTGTGGTTGGTTGGCGGGTGCTCTAGCGTGGTTTGCTTCTTCTTTCCTATCAAAAATCTATCGTCCGTATCAGCTCCCCTCCTTCTTTTTTAGGTTTATTACTCTCTTTTAACACCTCTAATCTTTTGGCGCTCATATTATGACCGTATGCAGTTGCGAACGCCGTAAGACCTCTACAAACCAACAAAATGACAGGGTTTTTCTATCAATGAGCTTCTTTTTTTACTCAGTTCAAAACTCGAAAACCAACATCAACCTCAAACGGTAATTTTGTTGAGAGGAAGTGAAATCAGAGGTCTTGTGTCTCAAACAGCTTCGCAGTGTTGGGAATATTGGTGAGACTGCAGCATCATGTAAAACTGTTGTTACCGTGCCGTGAGAGAGGGCAATGGCAATTTTGTTGTTGTTGCTGTTGATGCTGCTGATACTGTTGTTGTTGTTGTTGTTGTTGTTGCTGTTGCTGCTGCTGCTGTTGTTGTCATTGCTGCTGTTGTTGTTGTCGTTATTGTTGTTATTTTTATTTATATTTAATTTTTTTTTTGCTTCCCTTTTTGAGTTGTTCCTACAATTTTTTTCCTTTAATGACGGAGAGAAAATGACGCTAAATAATATGGTGTACATCATTATTAGGAAAATATATTTTAGGCTCATTGAAAAAGAAATAAAAGCTCGTGGTGGAGATAACGAAAACATTTCAGAATCGCGGAGGATAAAATGTTAATGCCAGCGCTGAGTTTAACCTTTATTGTCTCTTGAACACCGACCAAAAAGCATTATAGAATATTGGACGGAGGTCAGTGATGTTGTAGTGTCTGTTAAATTTTAGGAAAGCGAGATTGTTTGTGGATTTTCGTAATTATCAATTTGTCATTGTTTTGTCGCTTGTCAGAGTTGAACTAATGGGTGGTTTGGTTGCCGGTTTTCTGGGGTGGTTTGCTGCTTCTTTCCTCTCCAAAATCTGTCGTCTTTATCTCTCCTCCTTTTTTTGTTATGTTTGTTACTCTCTTGTAACACCTCTAATCTTCGGCACTTATTATTATGACTTTATTGTGTTGCAAGTGCCGTAAATCTCTTACTAAAACTTGAACTAAAAGTTCAACTAAAAGTTTAGATCTGCTTTGTTAAAACACCATTTAAGTAACAATATTTTCCATCTACACAAACGTAGCAAAATAAAAAAAAAAGACTTAATATAGCACCCCCCCCCCCCCTTTAAAAATCCCCCTCAACGCACCCATTCACACCTAGACCTAATGCATTTCTTAAACCCAATATTATAAAGGTAAAGAGGCACTGTATCATTTCACACACACAAACGCCCGAAAAAAAAAAGAAAGAAAGGATAAAATATAAAAACTCAAATAGAAATACAGTAGGCCTAATAATCGTTGCAAGAAAAGGATGAAAAATGGCGCAGAGAAAAAGACTGAGAGAGCGATAGAACGAGGGGAGGGAGAGAGAGAGAGAGAGAAAGAGAGAGAGAGAGGGAGAGAGAGAGAGGGGGGGATAGAACGAAAGAAAAAATCAA
>NW_004798049.1:52991-54563 GCF_000002075.1 Aplysia californica | reverse complement strand
TCTGTCTGTCTGTCTGTCTGTCTGTCTGTCTGTCTGTCTGTCTGTCTGTCTGTCTCAGCACTAAATGACCACCATTATTGTGTCGATGTGCTTCTCTTTACCCCAACAAACACGCACAATATTTATGACCGTTTTGTTCAACTTCGTCCAAGCGACACTAACAATTATAATCATCCTATCCACTACCTGTTGAAGTGTGATCGGTATTTCTGGAGTTTTATTTTTAAAGAGAGTATATTATTATAGTTCTAGACGAAATTGAGCTATCCCGATAGTTTAAAACAAGGCGCACATTTCTGCCGTAGTCTCTTATTGATATCTTAGTAAATAAGTCGGGGAAAGTGTTTTAAAAATGTATAATGAAATGCAACTGACTCGTCAGAGGCAAAGGTAAGCTCTTTTATTTTATTTTATTTTATTTTATTTTGGGCATTTGACAAAACTGGATATTGTCTTTTAAAATAAAATTGCAGATTTATGGTTGGTTGGAGAGTGTATTGATCTGGTTTGTTCCGTTTCTCCTGTCAAACATACATCGTCCTGATCTCTCTTCCTTCTTTTCTGTTCTTTTAAATGCCACTCTTCTCTCTACCAACACTTCTAATCTTCGGCATTTATATGACATTTTTTTTTAGCTGCAAGTGCCGCAAACTAAAAATCTCAGAACAGTTGGGTTTTTGGGTTTTTTTAATCTACCCCCGAACGCCAAAATCTTGTCCTCAAAATATTATGTGGACCCACCAAATTGGCTGCGGTTTTAACTGGGAGTGAGTGGTCTTGGAGCCTAGTCACTACCACGACAAGAGACGGTTCAACTCCCTCGCCCCATAGCATAGTAACAAGCGCTGGATGGATGGATGGATGGATCTCGCTGATCTTTTTTCTTCAGTCGCCTCGGGGGCTACCGGGTGTCTCTACTCTAAAAATTGCCAGGTTTCCTCCTAGTCGCCATTATTGTTAGGGTGGCCACTTTCCTCCTGCCGTTTGCCGGATTGAATGTACTACGCCAATTTTTTTTTCCTCCCTGAAAGTTGGCCAGTGTGCCCCCGAGGATACGGTAATTAATTCTTGTTTCTCTCGAATTTTCTTTGAGCTTGTGCCGTGGTGGTTTGAGTTGATATTGTAGCCGCTGCTCTCATGCATTTTATTAGAGAAATCCTGTCTCTTTTTGTGGTCTTGCAAAAAAAGATTAAATAAATTAAAAACATAACTAAACAGCAGTAACAACAACAACAACACACACACAGACACGCACACACACACACACAGACACACACACACACACAGACACACACACACACACAGACACACACACACACACACACGCGCGCGCGCGCGCGCAAACTCACACCATTCTGTTATGCACGAAGTTGTGCCTGAGATTATAAAGGTTTTTTTTCACGTGTTTTAATCATTTTCAATTTTGTAACTGGTAGTTTATAATTTTGCTAATATATTTATTATTTCCTTCGACGTATAGGCCTATATGTTTTGTCTAATTTTTTATTAGCGTTTTTTTAATTGCTTTGTTTTGGTTGTAAGAACAATAGCAGCTACAATAACCCCCCCCCC
>NW_004798049.1:48890-51873 GCF_000002075.1 Aplysia californica | reverse complement strand
ACCCCGCCCCCACCCCGCCCCAAATGTCCTCTGTTTTTCCTCTTTTTCCCTCCACTTTATTTTGTTTTGTTTTGTTATCGTCATTCTTCTTTCTGAACCAGTTCCGTATTTTCTTTCTTTTTAAAAAGATATTTTTTTGCTCTCGTTTTTTGCTGTTGTTATGTCTTTTACAACACCGTATTTGTCTATACGTAGTTGTCGTTGGTTTGGCTGTTTTGTTTGTTATAAAATATATACAGTTGCGAACATTTCTTTTCTTTCGTATTTTGTTATTTCCATCAATCAACAGTTTCATCTTTTAGAAATTTTTCAAGAAATAGTTGTCTGTTAGACCTTTTATATACACAAGACGTCGTCTATAAACATTAAAGAAAGCCTTCAGGTGTTATATTGTTTTTATGAAGGCAGAAGGAGAATAAGAAACAAGATTTCTTTTTTTTTAAATTTAGTAAGTGTTCTACGGCACTTGCAACACAATCAGGTTATATAAGTGCCGAAGATTAGATTTGTTACAAGAGAGTAACAAGCACAAAAAAGAAGGATGGGGAGATAAAGATGAAAGACGTTTGATAGGAAAGAAGAAGCAAACCACACCAGAGCACCCGTCAACAACCCTCATAACAAGATAACCCTTACAATTTTACCGGTAGGCTGTATAGATTGATTTTAGGCTTTACAAAAACAAAAACAAACCAACAACGTACAAACAAGAAAACAAAGAAACAAAAAACAAAACAAAACAAAACAAACAAAACAAAACCAACAAAAAGCCAACAGCTAAATCGAACAGCTGTCCGTTTTCAGTTTCATTCGTAAGATAATATTATATCTGAATCTGAGCGTTGTCATGCCTTGAGAGAGGAAAAAGATTTTTTTTTTTTTAGAAAGGAAAAAAAGACAGACAGAAAGAAAGAATAAAAGAAAGAAAGCAACAACAAAAAAAGGAGAAAAAAAAGCCAGAAAGAAAAAGATAAAAGGGGAAAATATACGCGATGCTGGCTGGTGATTTCTTCCCCATCTCCACTTTTGCGGTTATTATGATTTCCACGGAAGTACCGAAAAGTCTCAATATTCGATTTTGCCCCCTCGCCTGACGGTCGTGACGCGAAACTGCCGGCGTGTCGCGCCGATCGATGAGGCTGGAAATTACCAACAGGCTCGCCAGCTACTACTGCTGCTGCTGCTACTGCTGTGGCTGATGCTGATGCTGATGCTACTAGTACTAGCAAAGTTGCTAGTGGTACTACTCAGCCCGCCGGGGACTAGGACTAGAGGTTAACCCTTGCACTTCCATCTCGGACCCAGCTTGCTGTCTGCTGCGTGGTGTGAAACTGAAAGTGGGTGGGTGGTTGGTTGGTGGTGTTTTCTGGTGGTGTGTTTCGCTCCATTTTTCCTATCAAACTTATTTTATCATTATATCTTCTCCATCTTTCCTACCAAACCTATTTCGTCCGCATATCTTCTTCATCTTTCCCATCGAACATATTTCGCCCGCATATCTTCTTCATCTTTCCTGTCGAACATATTTTGTCTGTTTAATATCTTCTCAATCTTTCTTTTCAAACATTAGTTCTTAAAATATATTCTCCGTCTTTTTGTTGTACAGTATAACATGTTATTCTCTAGAATACCTCTAATCAAACTCTAATATTCGTCACGTATATTATTATGTATAAATCAAGTTGTGTTCCAAGTGCCTTTTAAAATTGTTTTCACTAAAAATAAACATTTTTTAAATCGTTATTTCATTTCTTTGCCTTTGCCGACGTACTTACTTCATTTCTAAAAATATATACTCGTTCAGTCGGAAAACAAATTTTATAAAATATTTTTCATTATATATTCGTTCGATCTTTCGGTCCGTCGTTTGTTGTTTCACTGTTTTGTTCATCAATTTATTTATGTATTTAAAAAAACCCAAAGAAAAATCATATTCCTAAATAATATATTCATCGACGAGCGTATTTATTTACCCATTTCTTCGTTCATAGATTGATCCTTTCATCAGTTAAGTTAATTCATATATTGTTCGTTCAATCCAGACCACATCATGGCGCTCACGCGACATTATGCAGTTGCGAGCGCCGTAAAAACTCTACCAAACTAAACTAAGACCACATTATTTTCCTACCTCGCTGTGTTGTAATGGTCGTGGCCTTGGTGTGTTGAGTAGTCTACTGCCAGTGTCTGAGTGTACTATTGATGCTCTCTTCTTTCTATTTCGTTTTTTTCTTTTTTTTTTCTTTTTTTTTAAATTTCCTCGCTACCATCTCGTCCTTCCGGGTCTTATGTAGACTCACTGTAAAGTGCAAAACAACGATTACTTGCCTTGGAAATTGACGCTCTTGTCTTGACTAAAATAAATATAGCGAAAAAGTAAAAAGAATTAAAAAGAAACAAAAAACAAAAACAAAATCAAAACAAAAAGCAACAAACCCAAAACGAAATAGACATAAACGAAACAAACAAACAAAACAAACAACACACAAAGAAAAATTGTAGATGTGCTTTGTTTTATTTCGTTTTAAGGTTTAAAAAACATTGTTGTTGTTTTCCTTGCGCATTGCTGGCCAAAGGAAGAACAAAAATTCTCCCAAAGGCCAAATGTCTTTGTCCAGAAAGTATTTCTACTCTCTTCCTTCCAGAGTAGGATAGTTACGGTTTCGAATTTATTATTTTTATTTTTTGCCTTTTACTAAAAGCGGTATTCGTGATTTTTACAGCTACTAATTTATTAATTGTCTCTGGACTTTTTATTCATTTATCTTTTGGTATATGCAGGACATTTATAATGTTATATCTTATTTCATTTTGTCTTTGTTTTGTTTTTTCATACAATTATATATATTTTATTATTGTTTCATTTTTCTTTGTCTATCATATCCAACTCAAACAACAACAACAACAACAGCAGCAGCAACATCATCATTATCATCATCATCATCATCATCATCATCATCATCATCATCATCATCATCATCAT
>NW_004798049.1:44410-46229 GCF_000002075.1 Aplysia californica | reverse complement strand
CAAATCCCCACCCCCCACCCCACTCACGCGACAGTCGACCATCTTCAAGATGGGCTTCCGTAGCCTGGGCGAGGGAGAGCGCGTGGAGTTTGAGAGCAAGCCGTCCAGCCAAGGTGTGGAGGCGACCTTTGTCTGTGGCGTGGGCGGTCAGGAGTGCCGGGGCAGTGACCGCAGGCCCATGTCGAGGAAGAAGCCCCGGAAAATAAGGTACTTGTTATAATACATGTATTGATAATAATACTGGCGATAATACTGATGATAATATTGATGATAATACTTGGTTATTATAATAATGGTAGCAATAAAAAGTGTGGTTATTATAATGATGGTAGTAATAAAAACAGTGTCTATGAAGAAGCCCCGGAGAATAATGTACTCGTTATAATACATGTATTGATAATTATACTGGCGATAATATTGATGATAATACTTGTGTGATAATTTCGTTTAAATAATAATGATGATGGTAATAACATCAACAAAGCCCCGGAAAATAAGGTATTCGTTATTTATATTGATAATATATACTTGAAAAAATATTGATAACAACACTTGTGACAATGTTGATCACAATACTCATGATATTGATAATAATACTTGTGATAATATTATTGCCATTATAATTATAGTAGTATTAAATACAATATCGAGGAAGAAGTCAAGGAATATAAGGTGCATTATGATACCACTCATACTTATGATAATAATATTGATAATAATACTCGTGAGTATATTATTGTTATTACAATGATAGTTGTAATAATAACGATGTCAAAGAAGAAGCCCAAGAAAATAAGGTACATGATACCATTTATACTCGTGATGATATTGATGATAACAATACTCGCGATAGTGTGGATAATAGTACTCGTGATAATATTGTTGTTATGATGATAGTGGTGATAAATTATACAATGTCAATGAAGAAGCCCAAGAAAATAAGGTTCATGATGCCACTCATGCTAGTGATAATATTGATGATAATGCTTTTGTGTAATAATATCGTTATTTAAAACATTGATGATAGTACACGTTGATAATATTGATAATAATACTTGTGATAATATTGCTATTATAATGGTACTAGTACAGTAATAATAACAATGGCCAAAAAGAAGCTCAGGAAAAGAAGGCACTTGATGCCTTTCATACTCGTGATAATATTGATAATACTCGTGATAATATTGTTATTATAATGATAGTAGTAATAATAACAATGTCCAGGAAGAAACCGGGGAGAATAAGGTACACGATGGCACTCATCATACTAGTGATAATATTGATTAATACTTGTGATAATATAATGATAGTAGTAATAATAACAATGTCGAGGAAGAAGCCCAGGAATATAAGGTACATAATACCACTCATACTCGTGATAATATTGATAACAATACTAGTTTAATAATATTACTGTTACTATAATGATAGTAGTACAGTGATGGTGATGATGATGATGATGATGATGATGATGATGATGATGATGATGATGATGATGATGATGATGATGAAGCCCAAGAGGCGAAACGTTGAGCTGTGTCTATTTTTTAAACAAATTTTAAACATTTTATATTGTTATGACATTTTGTCTGAAATTCAAACAAGACTCTTCCTCATACTCTGCTTTCCAAACAATGATGATGATGATGATGATGATGATGATGATGATGATGATGATGATGATGATAATAATAATGGTAGTGGTAGTCGTCGTCGTCGTCACCGTCTCTTCGACTTTTCTGAACTGTAGGAATGTGCCTGTTGTAGTGGAATCGCTTATGGTCAGGACACACTGACATAGGCATTCGTTGGTGTTCAT
>NW_004798049.1:29056-42730 GCF_000002075.1 Aplysia californica | reverse complement strand
TTTCGTTTTTTAATTTTAATTTTTTTTTTTTACCACACGAGAAGAAATAATTCATTGAGTTCGTTTGTTCGTTTGTCGTAATGTAAGGGTCAAGTCAAGTTTTTTTTTCTTCTTTTTTTTTTAAACACCAGCCCCCCTTGAACACGGTTTCTTTTCTTTTCTTTTCCTTCTTTCTTTTTAAAAAAAATTTGAAATAGGAGGATTGCTTCTAAAATAGGTATCAGAAGACTTTTTCTGGTAAGATTCAACCTCGTCTGATCTTCAAAATGGATTATCAGTCATCCAGAAGGAAGTTAAATGTAATTTTGGAACATGTTTTTCATCTTATTTCAAAGTTCAGTGAAGAGAATTGTGTATGTTCACAGAGAAAGGGTGAGAGTGAGAGATGGAGAGTATTAAGTCAAGATTTCCTCGTTGATTCTTTTTTCTTTTTTTTTTTTTCTTTTCAAGAACTTGCCCAGATTTGTGTGACAAAGATCTCAAATGCAGCAGCAAATGTTTTTACACAAATCAACAATGTTAAACATTGTCATATTGTTTTTCCATTTTGGCATTTCACCAGATACCTCATGTTTTTCGTTTTTTTCTGTACCCATTTTGATATCAGTTATATTTATAGGCATAAAGGAACCTTCTGCTTTTCAGGGTTGTTGTTTTTTTCCTTGGTTTAAATTTCTCTCTTAGATTTTTGTCAAGAAACAAGCTCAAAGCATTTTAGATCCATCAGTGTTTTGTTTGCATGTCAACGCCATCATTGTTCCCACAGAAATACCAGAAGGCCAACTGTGCATTACCAAGTACATGTAATGAAGAAAATTTTCCTTTTAAGTCCTCACTCCCTCAATCATTAATCATTTCACAGCTTTAAAAAAAATTGGTAAGACAATGAACAAATTTGAAAACTTTTTTTTTTTCTTTTTGCAATTGAGCATTTATATTTTATGGCTGAGCTTCCATACTGTGGGAAGACAGCCAGTTTCATGCACTCCATCTTTCTCTAAAATGCAAACATATCTTTCTTTCTCATTCTATTCGGAGCAGACTGAAAGTCTCTTCATAACCAGAAAGTAATTAAAAGTACTTCTGCTTTTCTTTTTCAACAAATGTTTGCTAAATGTGAAAAGTCTCACTTTTTCTTTGGTTTACAGTGCTAACCTGTTGGACAAGTTGTCTTAAGAACTACAAACATTTTTTAAAAAATGTCATTTCTGGTGTCTTGCTAGGGAACCTGAATGTAATATGTACGCGGTCAGTTTCCATTAATTTTGGCCGATGTGCTCCCCATCTCGACATCGGTTTATTATGCAATTCTTTTATTCTTCTATTTTCTTTTTATGTTGTGATTTTGTTGTTGTTTCGTTGGTTTTATGTGTTAGTGTTTTTTAATTGGGAAAAAATAGCAACAATGTACAAGTGGCAGAATGTAGAGACCAAGCGATGAGTTGTGTTTGATATTGGACTGTACAAATGTGTGATTGTTCAGCGGTCTTGCAAAGACCTCTCAGCATGCATTTATGCACACCTGTGAAACAAAAAAGGTAAGCAGCCAACTCTACTGTCCAGTTTGATGAATGATTTGCATTAGCTGCGAGGTCACTTTTTTTTTTGTTGTCCCAATGTTGCCGTCATGGATCGCCAGAGATGATTATTACCTTTACATAACACAAAAAACCTCACACTTTTTCTTTTTTATATTCCATAAACTACCTCATTGTTGGACTAGGGTCATCCCAGTGTGTGCTTGACTTTACAGCATTATGTTTTGTTTCATCATGTATATGGTAATGAACGTGTGCTCATGCACGTGGCTGCATACTTTTTTGATATACCATAAAATGATATATTTATATGTTTACAAGAAATATATTTTATAGAACCAGAAGACCTCTCCAGTTGGCAATTCCTTGAAAATTGTTCTCATTTTTTCTACACTTCACTTTCCACTCTTGATAGCTGGTCGGACCATAAAACATCAGTGATACATGACTTCATCACATTGATTGATAGGAATGACTTAAGTAAGTTAGTGATTCATTAGTGTGTAGAATATGCTGTAGAGTATACCAAAGCTTGCAGGCACGTTACAGAGTCTGCTGGCCCAGTTGGAACCACGATAGTCCACAATTACATTTATCACCATTTTGATCATATTGCAATCAGCGAGTCGAAATATCCGTACCACGTTCACGCATAAGATCAGCAAATGTTCATGCTATTGGTCCAGTACATCTGGAAGGCAGCTGACATCGTATTGATGCGAATTTGATGCTCTATGACATACGTAGAGTGTTGTTTCAGTCTTAAAAATTTATGCTCCATGTCTCTGATGAGGATGGGACTCCAGCAATAACAGTAGTAACATTTTTGAGAGAGTAGTAGTCGTTTTTTAACATTTGAAGATTTATGTCCTTTGCCTATTTGAATGATGACTTAAATAATCACGTATGTAGGGGAATATTAGCAGTTCAGTGGTCCAAGATAAATTTGAATGCCAATGAATACTATATAAAAAAATGCCTAAACCTTTTTACCTCAGAGTGGAGTTTGAAAGTTAAAGCAGAATGAAAGAAACTTCCCAGAACCTTTTAGTTACTTACATATTATGTCGAATAGTCTAATGGTGAGTTTTACTTCCTACATTACTCAAGAAAGGGATGTTTGTTTTTGAGAAGTAGGGAAAGACGGAAGGCTCAAAGTAAAAAATAGGAGTCACATGACACACTCTGATGTGCCTTGCGGCTGGAGGCCCTGTCACAGCAGCCACGTTTAGTCTCCCCGGGAAGTCGCAGACTCGTCGTTACACATTCTACCGAGATGTGGGTCCTCCACCCCCTCCACCCACCACCACCCACCACAGTGCACATGCATTATGACAGATAGTTTTTTTCTAAGGTATTCTGGAATACTTGAGGTTGTCTGTAAGATATTATAACCAGCGATTCATTTCATTGTGTAATGATTGTGGAATTGCCGGTCTATGTGTTTCTGTTTCTCTCTTTGATGACTCTTTGGTTCGATTTTTTTGTGGCCTCCCTGTGAGTTTAGCCAGGAGGTGTAGATTGTGGAGGCCCAATTTGGCATCTTTTGCTTTCTGTTTCTCAACGGCCTGGCAACTCCACCCTTTTGAAAATTTCTTACACTTTGTCCACATGACAGCTTTCAAGTTAGCATTTAGTTTTTTGAAATTCTTGGTAAGGCTAGAAAGATTTAAAACTTTAATAATTCAAAGTATAGTTGGTTTTGTATTGCAAGTTTTATTCAGACAAAATTTAATAGGATTCATGATATAATATTCTTGACATGTTGTTTTTGCAGTATTTGAATGTATCTTTAATTGTTTGTCGTGGTTTAAACAATTTTTTTTTACTGTACATTAGAGTAATATTGTACGAATTTCAACCACTATCTACCTCATGAAGGGCATCCCTGGAAACAGTTGTCTTATATCGAAGCTTGTTCCTCTGCAGTGGGTAGAGTGGTGAAGTGAGTGAGGCTGGGTAGAATGATGTGCTTTGACGTCTGTAAAGTACGGTGCTCCGTCCAGGCGATGGATCCTACTTCCTGTGAGGGGTCAGCAAGCTGGGATAGCTGTAGACTAGAATAGGGGGTGTGTGTGTGCATTTTCTTTTTCAATGATGCCAAAGAATCTCCCAAGCATGTGTCACTATCGTTTGTCTCACTGTCGAGGGAATGCATAAATGTTTTTCTCAAAATGCTAGGTGGACAAGCATTTCTTTGTAAACTAATCTAGGAGTACAGGGATGTCCTAACGTGTACTTCACACTTTTCTATATTTAACCGTGCTCCTCTGTTTTTTTTTAAATTGCCGTCTTTGTGAGTCCTTGTTTTTTTGTTTTTTTCTATCAACATTCTGCAAATCTCTTTTGTATTATTGTTGTGTATTGATGTATGAACAGTTTAATGAAATTTCTACTCTTTGATTTCTATTTGTGTGCTGTTCTCATCTTTTTTAAAGAAAAAAAATCCCTTGATTTACAGTTTCAATGGTCATTTGGTTTGCCTGTTCTCAATGTTTTTCATTTCCTCAACTTGACTTCAGGGATCAGTAGCCCTTTCCATTAAAAAAAAGTTGTTGTCTGTATTCAGCGTGTAAACATGAATCACATATATTTGTATATATATGAGGTCACGCACTGATGTCAAACGCGTTGTTATTACACATTTTTTTTTCCGCCCTTGCCCCATTTCCCCCCAAGTTAAGAATTGTGGTAATTTTGTTGAACAGGTGGTCGTGAACACACAGATAGTTGATCCTAGTCAAACAAGAAGCAGCTAGGGGAAGCACAACATCACGCTCTGTTTTTCTTCTTTTTTTTTTCTAAATAAATTTTATGTTGCCGAAACTCTGTTGTAGCAGTGTTTGCTGTTTGAAGGCTTTACCTGGTGCTGTCCAGCTTTGCAATGATAAAGTATCTGTTTATGGTGTGTTGGATGGTTTGTTGATAGGTAGACTTTGGTTGGAGAAGGGCAATGAGAGAATAAATATATTTGAAAGATAAAGACATTTGGAAAGTGTATCAGGGCAAAGCCTTCCCACCTTTGTGTTGATTGTCTAATAATGGCATTGAGTGCAAATTTGGCTCTTCTAAGTTTCAGAAGGGAACGCCCCCCAAAAAATTTTTTTACAAAAAAATACCCCCCCACAAAAAAACAAAAAAACAACCCAATTTTGGCTCTGAAAGAGGGACATGCATGGATTCCATTGGTTGCCTTCAAGCAGTGAGTACTGGTATACTTCAGTGTCACTACACCATCAGATGTTAATTTTCTTGTCACATTTGTATATTCCCATTCATTCGGAAATACACTCCATGAGGCTTTGTACATAACAAGAATCAAAGACAAAAGGTTGGTGGCCGAGTAACTGCCGATGGCCCATGTTCTTTTCTTTTGGGTTACTATTTTTGAAAGTGAAGGGTCTAGAAATAAACCATCCTCCTTGGTAGCCTAAATAGTGACTGAAAATCCCTTTTTTTTTACACTTTTTTTTTTCAGGAAAGTTTTTTTTTTTTTTTTTGAGGGAAAAGTGTGAAAGAAAAGGGCTTTTCAGTAGCTATGAAGTGCTATTTTGTTGATATTATTTTTTTACTCTCTCTACAAATCAGGAGTTGGAAGATTTTGTTTTGTTGATACAATCACAGGTACTTGCAATCTATCCCAGACGGTTACCTGCCCTTGTTAAAATATTAATCCGCGTTTTGTGGCCAAACAGGAGACAATAAACACTAAATAGCTTTAACACAAAGGCAGCATATTTCTACTTTTGACCTTTTTGTGCCCTCATAATATTTGCCACATCAGTGTGTTAGGTTGACTGATCACAGTGTCATCCACTAGGTAAATGTCTCTTTCAACGTGTCTTTTTTAGTTTGTTTTCGCCCCCATTTTCTTCAATCTCCTCTCCCTAGCAAAGAACGTTCAGAGTGATGACAAGTCTCTCTCTGTAGGATAGCTCAGAAAAGTGAACGAGTATTGGAGAACTAAGCTCATTTCGTGAGCTTTGCTAACTTGCCATGAAGTGGCCTAAAAAAAGCACAGGTGTTTCTCCGTAAGATTTATAGTGGGTGATGCAGAGTCCTATAGTTTCTAGGTCATTGATTACTGTTTGTCTTCAACTCTGGTGATTGTTTCATGGAATAGCTCCCACCCTTTTCTCGTGAGAGAGAAGCCAATACAGAAGTGTAACACTAAAACAAACTTGCAAAGTTAAAGAAGTAGTCTCTGGGTTTTCAGAGTCAACTCAACTATGCATCAGTACGACACAGAAATGTAGGCATCTCCTTCCAGTTTGGCTTGTTCTTTACTTTATGGTTGCAGTAAACAGTGACTTCAGGGTTGTTGGTTTTTGTCAAAACATTCTTTTACTATTCTCTCTTACAGTCCTTGAGTGGACACCCTGGGATATATTCAGTACCTAAGTTATATGTGGAATTATGTAAAGCCTGGTTAAGGAACCTCTGACAAGACATTGAAATTGACAAATGGGGAGACGATGACGCAATAACAATAGGTTTGAATCAGAAGCAGAGAAACTCGTGCCGGGACCTTGGAAACCAAAACATATTATCTCCATACACAATAAAACTTAAGATTTATAAGTGTCTCTTTCAAGGAAGAGCTTGTTGTCAAACTAGAGCTACATTTCAGTTTTCAGACATGGGGAACATTGTCAATGTAAAGGTCCACCTCCTACTTGACTTTATAGCAGGTTGCCTTTATTGTAGTCGTGGAGTTGGAAAATTGGAATAAATTTTGCAATGCCTCAAAAGAGTGTTATTTCTGTATATCCGTAATAAAAATATGTCCATAGAAAAATTGTTGTAGCTATTTTCTTCCAGGCTGCAATAATTTTTCTACTGGGAATTTGTGTGTAGTTTTGAGAAATTTCCCATTGACCTGACCTGCATGCAATACACACATCAATGTTTGTATTCGTGGAGAAAGTGTTCCATCTCTGCAGAAAGTATGTCTTTTGAAAAAAAAAAAGAGAAACCCATATTATGTTTTTCATGTTTTCTTGAAGGTATTGGTTCAATCTACCTCAATGGATATGCATGCCAGTAAGAATTTGACTTTTGTTTTGTACGACTATATTCCCATGCTTGAATGCTGCATTTCCTTTACATGCATCAGGTGTTTTTTTTGTTTTGGATTTTGTAAGAAATTTGCAGAGATGAATGCTGTTGTGCTTTTTTCACCCAGGATGAGTGTATATTCCAAAGAAGAGAGTGTGACATACATGTATATTGAGTCTTGTTGCTGGCTATTGTGTTTGTACTTTTTGATAGATTTGGTGCTCTGTGGCAATAGTTTTTTGTTTCTTTTTAATTCGAACTGGAAGCACTTAGAGCACTATATTTTTTTCTCCCATGCTTCTATAAGTCAAGACATGCTAGTGCTCACTCAGCCAAACACACTGATCACTTAGCAAACTCCATAGTGTCTTCAGCGATCTTCACTACAAGTATAATACTATGGAAAGTGTCTTCAGAGATTTCTCTACTACAAATGTAACGCTATGGAAGAAGTTCCAGGTGCATATATTGTGAAGACATGCCTATGTTTTAATTGCATATTTGCATTGTTAAAAAATTATATTTTAAGACGTGCAACACATCAATTAATCGTGATTGCCTGAAATACTAAATGGCAAATGTTATTATCATTATGCCTTTACCACATGGTGTGTGAAAGATCCATGTAAAAACTCAACATTATCCAAGGGTGAAAGGACGACCTCTAAGACAGGTGAACTGCCCATGGTATACACATGTGTTGCAGTACTGCAGTATAAAAACCATATGACCATTCTCATTGATGACAGAAGAATTTATTATTTAGTTCAGTTGGACGCGTTTTACTGACTCTTCAATGGATGAAGACACTGAAAGTTTTTATCTTTTCATAAGAAATACACACGAAAAACAACAGAAGGGAGAGCAAAAGGTTGGGTTTTTTTTTTCATTTTTCACAGTGGCCCTCCAAATAGTTGCTGAGGACGTAATTGTATGTGCAGTTCCCATAAGCTGTAAGAAAGGTTTTTCAAACACACGTATTGAAGCCTGAAGTTCACAGTCTGTATGATTTGCATCAAATAACCAGACACATAACCATTACAAGGCACAGCATTACAAGGCCAGGGGAGTCCACCACTCATGTTTTCATAATGATTTTTCAAGAGTTTAATTTAGCTATTTACCAAAGCGCTACAGCATGGAGCTCCAAAGTCTTTCAATCATGGTTGTTGTCTTCCGAATGACAATAAAGCTTCTCGTGCAAATTCTAGTGAAACTGCCTTCCACAGTAGAGATAGTATCAAGTGTTATTAGGAGCAGAGATAAAGATTTTACAACAGTGATTCACTGTTCAACCCTTTGTGGGTTTTTGAGGCATCATGTGTGTGGTAAATTGTTAACTGGGAAGATAAGATTTTGTTCCAGTTACTTGGAATATTTTCTTTCTTCTTCTCGATCGCATATTGCAATATTTGGATAATCAGAATTCTCAGAGGTTTTTGGGGGTTCTTTTTCTTTTGAAGTAAAGTGAATTTGTTTAAAAAAACATTGAGTCTACAGAATGGTATTATTTCCCAAATATCTGTTCACTGAGGGAATTCAGCATTGCAGCTTTGCTTTTCCTGAGAAGACAGTTTCATTGAGATCTGCTTGTGGTTCTTTGGGGGTAAATAGAACCGTCTGGATTGCATTACACCAACACAACTTGTAAGGAAGAAAGTGCAGAATATTTTTTCTTTTTATTATATTTGTAAGGTTTTTAAATTTATTCCTGATGACTGAAAAACAAAAAATCGAAGCTTGATGTACTTTGTAGGAAAATAAAAATTCTTGAAAACCTTGAATTGTGAAAAACTTTTGCTTTTGAAGGAGAGCAATTTAGATGTCTTGTTGTCCTTGGTACCACACTACATTTTTCTGATACATTTTATTTGAGACCTTAATATATAAAGCAATTGTTCTAGAAAGGGGGATATCATGCAATGTGTCCTTGTCATTCACGTCACCATGAACAGTTGGCTCATTTAGGAACTAGTTTGAATTTCAGTCAATGCTTAAGAAAGTGATGACATTTACCGTATAGTGTGGAAAGATCAAGAAAAATATCTCGGGCTCTGTTCTCACATTGATATTTTTTGGTCAGCTACTTCTCAAGTCCTTTGGGAATGGGTTATATATTAAAAATTTATTAACTGTTTTCTAAAAGTTTGATGGTTTTAGGTATGTAATTATTGCATTGTTGTCCTTGTTAGCACTGTTTCGTTTTTCCTGCAAATTGTCAGAGTATTGCGGCGCTGTTGAAGACCTTACTACATGTTTGAGCTTTATTCCGGTTTCAGAAATATGTTCTTGTAACTGACGGCAATGTTGGAGGATCGGAAAAGATCGATGACCTGGCTTAATCCTAGTGTTCTCAACATTGACAGGCCAGTCAGTGTGTTGGGAAACTCGAGAGTCGAGTCTAACGGCAACATAGCAACTAGTTTTTTTGCGTTTCCACATATCACGTGTTTCTCACAGAATTTAAAGTCAAAATTCGTAAGTTGGCGACCTGAGATACTGCCTTCCGCAGTTTTAATATTGTACTTTTGGCTTGAAAGTGGATTTACAATTTAAGACAAAGTTTGATATGAAAATAATAATTCATTTCTTTTATACATTTTAGTAGTTTGAGATTTGGTTATTGCTGACACATCTTATGAGTGAACTGAAGGAGCCTCATGTTGTGTGTTCACGTATGATGTTCATGAGATCAAGAGATCACTGCGACTAAGCAGCTCAATTTGGTGAAACTGAAATTACGCTTAAGAGAAATTTTGTGCCAAAAAATATACTTGAATACACAGAGCAGGGAACAAAATTTCAACACTTCTTTTGAGAATTTGGAATGCAAGCAAAAGAGAAATATAAATACGAGGTTAAAATACTCTTCTACCGTGTAATGTCAGAATAAAATGATTTTTTAAAACAGTCCTTGAGTTGTTTGACTCTGCGCCATTGGGCTTGTTGATAAAAATAAAAAAGACGTTATTGTCTGTATGGGCGTCTCTGTAGCGCAATACTCTGTCTCTTTGCCTTGTGGAAATGTGATCCTTGGTAGCAGACTGAGGAAACATCTCAGGGAGCATACGTACAGTTTTGATGTCCATGTTCGAGTAGCAATGGTGCTCACGGGAGGCGAAGGGTAGGAAGAAAAACCATGGTCTACTAGAGCCACACTCATGTATCATGATTTTGGAAACAGTGTTCTGGGACAGGAGTTAAACTGATTCACTTTGGTTCAGATTCATCGTTATAAGCCTATTACTATTGTTGTTTTCTTTCTTAACTTTGAAAAAAGTGCCAACTCTTTGGGACTGTACTTGCGAAAAAAGTAGACATACAGGGATTTTGTCCCTTATTTGTTTTCTGGAGAAAGAAATGTTGGCTCCAAAATCATGATATGGAGTGACTCTTACCAGTAGATATTTGTTTTTGTGTTGTGGGTGTGTATACAATGTATTTTTTACCATTTAAAAGTCTATATGACTAGGGAATGCCAAATACATGTATTCGTCACTCTGTTCATCCCAACTTCTTATCTTTGATGTTTTTTTGGTTGTTTTCTTTTTGGTTGCTTTAGTTTGTCAAAATAACTTACAAACTAGTTTGTCTATTTTCGTAGTCCATCTGTTCAGGCGCATTTCTATAAATTTTTATTGTAATGCAACTTGCACTATCTAACATATATATTTAGCCTACATACTTGATGCTCTTGAAATACATGCGTGTACTAATACACCCCACTTACACTCTGTGCAAACATGCATGTGAACACTTACACGTTCTCTCACACACACACACACACACACACGCGCTCACACACACGCACACACACACACGCGCGCGCGCGCACACACACACACACACATGCACGCACACACACACACACACACACACACACACACACACACACACACACACACACATGAACTCACAGATGGACATGAATAGGCACTTTATCATTTCTGCACATACTTTGACACGGCCACTCGCACGCTGAAAGATAATTGTATGGGCACATTTTGGGTTTTCCCTTTTCATGTGAAACTGTAGCCTTCAAGTTTACTTGGGATATGTTTCCATTTTGAACACTTGTATGTGTGTGTGACGTTCAGTGCAGATTGCTGCTTTTATTGTTTACCTGCACCAGAATCTTTTCTTTAAACGGCTGAATGTTTCCAGTTTGAAAATGGTTCTTTTCATTATTATTGTTCTTTTCTTACTTAGCTATCCCGTTTTACACTTTGCCAAAACTGGTCTTGTCAAAAGTAGGCCTACTACTACTGCTTCAGCACACTTACCATTGACAGTGTTTGTGACCTTTTGTCATGGGTACTTTAAGGGTTGAAGTGATTTAGAAACTGGCCGAGGTATGGGGGAGGTTAGATGGGAGAGAAGTGAAGAGAGAAACAGGGAAACACATTGCACAGGAAAACATATATACACACACCTTATCGTAGGCTCAGTTCTTTTATCTCAGGGATTTATCTTTGTGTGAGTCTCCACAGATTTTCTCCCTCTTAAAGTATCGATAGCAAACCTGTCGCGATTGAAATATCTTAATATCATTCCAGATACAAATAAGGACATTTTCTTTTTTTTTTTAATTTGTTCATTTACTTTTTTATTTTACTTTAAAATTTCTTTCTTTTGTTTTTCTCTGTACACCCTCAGCTTTCCATACTTTAGATATGCACCCTCCACACAAAAGCACATAAGTCAGGGATCAACGATTTACTGCAATCATCCCACACACACACGCGCACACACACACACACACACACACACACACACACACACACACACACACACACACACACACACACACACACTGCAAGCTTTCCTGTCTGACTCGTGCATGGAATGGTGGAGCCCATTCGTGGTGGCAGTTGATGTGAAAGATAACGATACCTACCTCATTTTTTAAACAAAGCATTTATTTCATAGTAACCTCCCGTGTCACTTAACTCAGGGGTACTTGACTGTTTGTGGTTTGTTTGTTTGTTTGTTTGTTTGCGTTTGTTTGTTTGCAGGTTTTTTTTAACTTTCTGAATTATGAAATATTCTTGGTTTTGTTTGTTTCTTCCTTTTTTTTTCTTTTTTTTTTTAGTTTACATGTGTTACATGTGGTGCCTGTGTCTTAGATGAGAGAATGATTTTTGCAGTAATTTGAATCAAGTGTGTAATTTTTAGTGAAATGATTTTTGTGTATTCTATAATAATATAAAGGTAGCTGCAACATTACTTCCCACTATGTTCCCACTTCCAACCTTGCATTTCGAGACAGCTTTACTTAGTTGTGCTGTTATATATTTTCGGGGTTATTTTTTGTTTGTTTCAATTAACAATTAACTTTTTCATTTTGTTATTTTGTTTTTCATGGAACAAATAAGGGGGGAAAACAAATGAAAGTGAATCCAAGCCCCCCCCCCCCCCCCCCTTCCAGGTTTCTCCAATATCTTACCTCAAAGAATAGCTTCAAGTAGTTTACTTCTTTTTTTTTTCTTTTTTTTTGTTCTTTCGTATGAATAAATAAACTGTATGCATTTTTTAATGGACAGAATTACATGTACCATAATGAAAGTTCCCTTAAGCTATGTTTACATCATTCTATCTGTCACTCAAACTGATTCTGGGTCTGCAAGTCCATAGCGAATGTACATTTCTTTTGATTTAAGCTATCATTTTATTTGTGTATTTTTCAGCGTAACAAAAGAGATACAGTAAAGTTGAACCAAAAAAAAAAAAAGCTTGAGTTGTCTGCTTCATTGTGTTATTAAACCTCTTGTTGTGTCCTTTATTCTATTGCAAAATACCGAGGTCTCTGGTGTAAAAAAGAATGCAGTAGTAGAACACAGTAGGGTTTAATCTAGAGGACACAGGTTTTTTTTTGCCCCAAAGAACACATGTAGGACTCCGTAGTTTATCCTCATTGAAAACACGGAGGACACAGTAGTTTTTCCTCTATGAACACAATGGTAGTTTATCCTCAAGGAACACATGGAGAACACGGTAGTTTATTCTCAATGAACACAGTAGTTGATCCTCAATGGACAGACGAAGAACACAGTAGTTTATCCTCAATGACCACACAGAGAACACAGTAGTTTATCCTAAAGGAACACACGAAGAACACAGTAGTTTATTCTCAATGAACACACAAAGAACACAGTAGTTTATCCTCAAGGAACGCACGAAGAACACAGTAGTTTATCCTCAATGAACACACGGAGAACACTGTATTTTATCCTCAATGAGCACAGTGGTTTATCCTTAAGGAACACACGGAGAACACTGCAGTTTATCCTCAAGCAACACTCGGAGAACACGTTAGTTTATCCTAATTGAACACACAGAGAATACAGGATAAACGGAGAACACAGTAGTTTATCCTCAAGGAACACACGAAGAACACAGTAGTTTATCCTCATTGAACACTCGGGGGACACAGTAGTTTATAGTTTATCCTCAATGAACACACAGAGGACACACTGGTTTATCCTCAATGAACACAGTGGTTTATTTCAAGGAACACACGGAGAACACTGCAGTTTATCCCCAATGAACACACGAAGAACACAGTAGTTTATCCTAATTGAACACACGGAGAATACAGGATAAACGGAGAACACAGTAGTTTATCCTCAAGGAACACACGAAGAACACAGTAGTTTATCCTCATTGAACACTCGGGGGACACAGTAGTTTATAGTTTATCCTCAATGAACACACAGAGGACACACTGGTTTATCCTCAATGAACACAGTGGTTTATTTCAAGGAACACACGGAGAACACTGCAGTTTATCCCCAATGAACACACGAAGAACACAGTAGTTTATCCTAATTGAACACACGGAGAATACAGGATAAACGGAGAACACAGTAGTTTATCCTCAAGGAACACACGGAGGACACAGTAGTTTATCCTCAAGGAACACACGGAGGACACAGTAGTTTATCCTCAAGGAACACACAGAGGACACAGTAGTTAATCCTCAAGGAACACACAGAGGACACAGTAGTTTATCCTCAAGGAACACACGGAGAACACTGTAGTTTATCCTCAAGGAACACAAGCGAACACAGTAGTTTAG